>NW_026600785.1:0-126058 GCF_029448725.1 Salvelinus fontinalis | reverse complement strand
GTAGAGGTAGATGGTAGTAGAGGTAGTAGAGTAGAGGTAGATGGTAGTAGAGGTAGTAGAGTAGAGGTAGGTGGTAGTAGATGGTAGTAGAGGTAGATGGTAGTAGAGTAGAGGTAGATGGTAGTAGAGGTAGATGGTAGTAGAGTAGAGGTAGATGGTAGTAGAGGTAGATGGTAGTAGAGGTAGATGGTGGTAGAGTAGAGGTAGATGGTAGTAGAGTAGAGGTAGATGGTAGTAGAGTAGAGGTAGATGGTAGTAGAGGTAGATGGTAGTAGAGTAGAGGTAGATGGTAGTAGAGGTAGATGGTAGTAGAGGTAGATGGTAGTAGAGGTAGATGGTAGTAGAGGTAGATGGTAGTAGAGGTAGGTGGTAGTAGAGGTAGATGGTAGTAGAGGTAGATGGTAGTAGAGGTAGATGGTAGTAGAGGTAGATGGTAGTAGAGGTAGATGGTAGTAGAGGTAGATGGTAGTAGAGGTAGATGGTAGTAGAGTAGAGGTAGATGGTAGTAGAGGTAGATGGTAGTAGAGGTAGATGGTAGTAGAGGTAGATGGTAGTAGAGGTAGATGGTAGTAGAGTAGAGGTAGATGGTAGTAGAGGTAGATGGTAGTAGAGGTAGATGGTAGTAGAGGTAGATGGTAGTAGAGGTAGATGGTAGTAGAGGTAGATGGTAGTAGAGGTAGATGGTAGTAGAGGTAGATGGTAGTAGAGGTAGATGGTAGTAGAGGTAGATGGTAGTAGAGGTAGATGGTAGTAGATGGTAGATGGTAGTAGAGTAGAGGTAGATGGTGGTAGAGGTAGATGGTAGTAGAGGTAGATGGTAGTAGAGGTAGATGGTAGTAGAGGTAGATGGTAGTAGAGGTAGATGGTAGTAGAGGTAGATGGTAGTAGAGGTAGATGGTAGTAGAGGTAGATGGTAGTAGAGTAGAGGTAGATGGTGGTAGAGGTAGATGGTAGTAGAGGTAGATGGTAGTAGAGGTAGATGGTAGTAGAGGTAGATGGTGGTAGAGGTAGATGGTAGTAGAGGTAGATGGTAGTAGAGGTAGATGGTAGTAGAGGTAGGTGGTAGTAGATGGTAGTAGAGGTAGATGGTAGTAGATGGTAGTAGAGGTAGATGGTAGTAGAGGTAGATGGTAGTAGATGGTAGTAGAGGTAGATGGTAGTAGAGGTAGATGGTAGTAGAGGTAGATGGTAGTAGAGGTAGGTGGTAGTAGAGGTAGATGGTAGTAGAGGTAGATGGTAGTAGAGGTAGATGGTAGTAGAGGTAGATGGTGGTAGAGGTAGATGGTGGTAGAGTAGAGGTAGATGGTAGTAGAGTAGAGGTAGATGGTAGTAGAGTAGAGGTAGATGGTAGTAGAGGTAGATGGTGGTAGAGTAGAGGTAGATGGTGGTAGAGTAGAGGTAGATGGTAGTAGAGTTAGATGGTAGTAGAGGTAGATGGTAGTAGAGTAGAGGTAGATGGTAGTAGAGTAGAGGTAGATGGTAGTAGAGTAGAGGTAGATGGTAGTAGAGGTAGATGGTAGTAGAGGTAGATGGTGGTAGAGGTAGATGGTGGTAGAGGTAGATGGTGGTAGAGGTAGATGGTGGTAGAGGTAGATGGTGGTAGAGGTAGATGGTGGTAGAGGTAGATGGTGGTAGAGGTAGATGGTGGTAGAGGTAGATGGTGGTAGAGGTAGATGGTAGTAGAGGTAGATGGTAGTAGAGGTAGATGGTAGTAGAGGTAGATGGTAGTAGAGGTAGATGGTAGTAGAGGTAGATGGTAGTAGAGGTAGATGGTAGTAGAGGTAGATGGTAGTAGAGGTAGATGGTAGTAGAGGTAGATGGTAGTAGAGGTAGATGGTAGTAGAGGTAGATGGTAGTAGAGGTAGATGGTGGTAGAGGTAGATGGTAGTAGAGGTAGATGGTAGTAGAGGTAGATGGTAGTAGAGGTAGATGGTAGTAGAGTAGAGGTAGATGGTAGTAGAGTAGAGGTAGATGGTAGTAGAGGTAGATGGTAGTAGAGGTAGATGGTAGTAGAGGTAGATGGTAGTAGAGGTAGATGGTAGTAGAGGTAGATGGTAGTAGAGGTAGATGGTAGTAGAGGTAGATGGTAGTAGAGGTAGATGGTAGTAGAGGTAGATGGTAGTAGAGTAGAGGTAGATGGTAGTAGAGTAGAGGTAGATGGTAGTAGAGTAGAGGTAGATGGTAGTAGAGGTAGATGGTAGTAGAGGTAGATGGTAGTAGAGGTAGATGGTAGTAGAGGTAGATGGTAGTAGAGGTAGATGGTAGTAGAGGTAGATGGTAGTAGAGTAGAGGTAGATGGTAGTAGAGGTAGATGGTAGTAGAGGTAGATGGTAGTAGAGTAGAGGTAGATGGTAGTAGAGTAGAGGTAGATGGTAGTAGAGTAGAGGTAGATGGTAGTAGAGGTAGATGGTAGTAGAGGTAGATGGTAGTAGAGGTAGATGGTAGTAGAGGTAGATGGTAGTAGAGGTAGATGGTAGTAGAGGTAGATGGTAGTAGAGTAGAGGTAGATGGTGGTAGAGGTAGATGGTAGTAGAGGTAGATGGTAGTAGAGGTAGATGGTAGTAGATGGTAGTAGAGGTAGATGGTAGTAGAGGTAGATGGTGGTAGAGGTAGATGGTAGTAGAGGTAGATGGTAGTAGAGGTAGATGGTAGTAGAGTAGAGGTAGATGGTGGTAGAGGTAGATGGTAGTAGAGTAGAGGTAGATGGTGGTAGAGGTAGATGGTAGTAGAGGTAGATGGTAGTAGAGGTAGATGAGTAGTAGAGGTAGATGAGTAGTAGAGGTAGATGGTAGTAGAGGTAGATGAGTAGTAGAGGTAGATGGTAGTAGAGGTAGATGGTAGTAGAGGTAGATGGTAGTAGAGGTAGATGAGAGTAGAGGTAGATGAGTAGTAGAGGTAGATGGTAGTAGAGGTAGATGGTAGTAGAGGTAGGTGGTAGTAGATGGTAGTAGAGGTAGATGGTAGTAGAGTAGAGGTAGGTGGTAGTAGATGGTAGTAGAGGTAGATGGTAGTAGAGTAGAGGTAGATGGTAGTAGAGTAGAGGTAGATGGTAGTAGAGTAGAGGTAGATGGTAGTAGAGTAGAGGTAGATGGTAGTAGAGTAGAGGTAGATGGTAGTAGAGTAGAGGTAGATGGTAGTAGAGGTAGATGGTAGTAGAGGTAGATGGTAGTAGAGGTAGATGGTAGTAGAGTAGAGGTAGATGGTAGTAGAGTAGAGGTAGATGGTAGTAGAGGTAGATGGTAGTAGAGTAGAGGTAGATGGTAGTAGAGTAGAGGTAGATGGTAGTAGAGTAGAGGTAGATGGTAGTAGAGGTAGATGGTAGTAGAGGTAGATGGTAGTAGAGGTAGATGGTAGTAGAGGTAGATGGTAGTAGAGGTAGATGGTAGTAGAGGTAGATGGTAGTAGAGGTAGATGGTAGTAGAGGTAGATGGTAGTAGAGGTAGATGGTAGTAGAGGTAGATGGTAGTAGAGGTAGATGGTAGTAGAGGTAGATGGTAGTAGAGGTAGATGGTAGTAGAGGTAGATGGTAGTAGAGTAGAGGTAGATGGTAGTAGAGGTAGATGGTAGTAGAGGTAGATGGTAGTAGAGGTAGATGGTAGTAGAGGTAGATGGTAGTAGAGGTAGATGGTAGTAGAGTAGAGGTAGATGGTAGTAGAGGTAGATGGTAGTAGAGGTAGATGGTAGTAGAGGTAGATGGTAGTAGAGGTAGATGGTAGTAGAGGTAGATGGTAGTAGAGGTAGATGGTAGTAGAGGTAGATGGTAGTAGAGTAGAGGTAGATGGTAGTAGAGTAGAGGTAGATGGTAGTAGAGGTAGATGGTAGTAGAGGTAGATGGTAGTAGAGGTAGATGGTAGTAGAGGTAGGTGGTAGTAGATGGTGTAGAGGTAGATGGTAGTAGAGGTAGATGGTAGTAGAGGTAGATGGTAGTAGAGGTAGATGGTAGTAGAGGTAGATGGTAGTAGAGGTAGATGGTAGTAGAGGTAGATGGTAGTAGAGGTAGATGGTAGTAGAGGTAGATGGTAGTAGAGGTAGATGGTAGTAGAGGTAGATGGTAGTAGAGGTAGATGGTAGTAGAGGTAGATGGTAGTAGAGGTAGATGGTAGTAGAGGTAGATGGTAGTAGAGGTAGATGGTAGTAGAGGTAGATGGTAGTAGAGGTAGATGGTAGTAGAGGTAGATGGAGTAGAGGTAGATGAGAGTAGAGGTAGATGAGAGTAGAGGTAGATGGTAGTAGAGGTAGGTGGTAGTAGAGGTAGGTGGTAGTAGAGTAGAGGTAGGTGGTAGTAGAGTAGAGGTAGTAGAGTAGAGGTAGATGGTAGTAGAGTAGAGGTAGATGGTAGTAGAGTAGAGGGTAGATGGTAGTAGAGTAGAGGTAGATGGTAGTAGAGTAGAGGTAGATGGTAGTAGAGGTAGATGGTAGTAGAGGTAGATGGTAGTAGAGTAGAGGTAGATGGTAGTAGAGTAGAGGTAGATGGTAGTAGAGGTAGATGGTAGTAGAGGTAGATGGTAGTAGAGGTAGATGGTAGTAGAGGTAGATGGTAGTAGAGGTAGATGGTAGTAGAGGTAGATGGTAGTAGAGGTAGATGGTGGTAGAGGTAGATGGTGGTAGAGGTAGATGGTGGTAGAGGTAGATGGTAGTAGAGGTAGATGGTAGTAGAGGTAGATGGTAGTAGAGGTAGATGGTAGTAGAGGTAGATGGTAGTAGCGTAGAGGTAGATGGTAGTAGAGTAGAGGTAGATGGTAGTAGAGTAGAGGTAGATGGTAGTAGAGTAGAGGTAGATGGTAGTAGAGGTAGATGGTAGTAGAGGTAGATGGTAGTAGAGTAGAGGTAGATGGTAGTAGAGTAGAGGTAGATGGTAGTAGAGGTAGGTGGTAGTAGAGGTAGATGGTAGTAGAGTAGAGGTAGATGGTGGTAGAGGTAGATGGTAGTAGAGGTAGATGGTAGTAGAGTAGAGGTAGATGGTAGTAGAGTAGAGGTAGATGGTAGTAGAGTAGAGGTAGATGGTAGTAGAGTAGAGGTAGATGGTAGTAGAGTAGAGGTAGATGGTAGTAGAGGTAGATGGTAGTAGAGGTAGATGGTAGTAGAGTAGAGGTAGATGGTAGTAGAGTAGAGGTAGATGGTAGTAGAGTAGAGGTAGATGGTAGTAGAGTAGAGGTAGATGGTAGTAGAGTAGAGGTAGATGGTAGTAGAGGTAGATGGTAGTAGAGTAGAGGTAGATGGTAGTAGAGTAGAGGTAGATGGTAGTAGAGTAGAGGTAGATGGTAGTAGAGGTAGATGGTAGTAGAGGTAGATGGTAGTAGAGGTAGATGGTAGTAGAGGTAGATGGTAGTAGAGGTAGATGGTAGTAGAGGTAGATGGTAGTAGAGGTAGATGGTAGTAGAGGTAGATGGTAGTAGAGGTAGATGGTAGTAGAGGTAGATGGTAGTAGAGGTAGATGGTAGTAGAGGTAGATGGTAGTAGAGGTAGATGGTAGTAGAGGTAGATGGTAGTAGAGGTAGATGGTAGTAGAGGTAGATGGTAGTAGAGGTAGATGGTAGTAGAGGTAGATGGTAGTAGAGGTAGATGGTAGTAGAGTAGAGGTAGATGGTAGTAGAGTAGAGGTAGATGGTAGTAGAGTAGAGGTAGATGGTAGTAGAGTAGAGGTAGGTGGTAGTAGAGGTAGATGGTAGTAGAGGTAGATGGTAGTAGAGTAGAGGTAGATGGTAGTAGAGGTAGATGGTAGTAGAGGTAGATGGTAGTAGAGGTAGATGGTAGTAGAGTAGAGGTAGATGGTAGTAGAGGTAGATGGTAGTAGAGGTAGATGGTAGTAGAGGTAGATGGTAGTAGAGGTAGATGGTAGTAGAGGTAGATGGTAGTAGAGGTAGGTGGTAGTAGAGGTAGATGGTAGTAGAGGTAGATGGTAGTAGATGGTAGTAGAGGTAGATGGTAGTAGAGGTAGATGGTAGTAGAGGTAGATGGTAGTAGAGGTAGATGGTAGTAGAGGTAGATGGTAGTAGAGGTAGATGGTAGTAGATGGTAGTAGAGGTAGTAGAGTAGAGGTAGATGGTAGTAGAGGTAGATGGTAGTAGAGGTAGATGGTAGTAGAGGTAGATGGTAGTAGAGGTAGATGGTAGTAGAGTAGAGGTAGATGGTAGTAGAGTAGAGGTAGATGGTAGTAGAGGTAGATGGTAGTAGAGGTAGATGGTAGTAGAGGTAGATGGTAGTAGAGGTAGATGGTAGTAGAGGTAGATGGTAGTAGAGGTAGATGGTAGTAGAGGTAGATGGTAGTAGAGGTAGATGGTAGTAGAGGTAGATGGTAGTAGAGGTAGATGGTAGTAGAGGTAGATGGTAGTAGAGGTAGATGGTAGTAGAGTAGAGGTAGATGGTAGTAGAGTAGAGGTAGATGGTAGTAGAGTAGAGGTAGATGGTAGTAGAGGTAGATGGTGTAGAGTAGAGGTAGATGGTAGTAGAGTAGAGGTAGGTGGTAGTAGAGTAGAGGTAGATGGTAGTAGAGTAGAGGTAGATGGTAGTAGAGTAGAGGTAGATGGTAGTAGAGTAGAGGTAGATGGTAGTAGAGTAGAGGTAGATGGTAGTAGAGGTAGATGGTAGTAGAGGTAGATGGTAGTAGAGGTAGATGGTAGTAGAGGTAGATGGTAGTAGAGGTAGATGGTAGTAGAGTAGAGGTAGATGGTAGTAGAGTAGAGGTAGATGGTAGTAGAGGTAGATGGTAGTAGAGGTAGATGGTAGTAGAGTAGAGGTAGATGGTAGTAGAGGTAGATGGTAGTAGAGTAGAGGTAGATGGTAGTAGAGGTAGATGGTAGTAGAGGTAGATGGTAGTAGAGGTAGATGGTAGTAGAGGTAGATGGTAGTAGAGGTAGATGGTAGTAGAGGTAGATGGTAGTAGAGTAGAGGTAGATGGTAGTAGAGTAGAGGTAGATGGTAGTAGAGTAGAGGTAGATGGTAGTAGAGGTAGATGGTAGTAGAGTAGAGGTAGATGGTAGTAGAGGTAGATGGTAGTAGAGGTAGATGGTAGTAGAGGTAGATGGTAGTAGAGGTAGATGGTAGTAGAGTAGAGGTAGATGGTAGTAGAGTAGAGGTAGATGGTAGTAGGTAGAGGTAGATGGTAGTAGAGTAGAGGTAGGTGGTAGTAGAGGTAGATGGTAGTAGAGGTAGATGGTAGTAGAGTAGAGGTAGATGGTAGTAGAGGTAGATGGTAGTAGAGGTAGATGGTAGTAGAGGTAGATGGTAGTAGTAGAGGTAGATGGTAGTAGAGGTAGATGGTAGTAGAGGTAGATGGTAGTAGAGGTAGATGGTAGTAGAGGTAGATGGTAGTAGAGGTAGATGGTAGTAGAGGTAGATGGTAGTAGAGGTAGATGGTAGTAGAGGTAGATGGTAGTAGAGGTAGATGGTAGTAGATGGTAGTAGAGGTAGATGGTAGTAGAGGTAGATGGTAGTAGAGGTAGATGGTAGTAGAGGTAGATGGTAGTAGAGGTAGATGGTAGTAGAGGTAGATGGTAGTAGAGGTAGATGGTAGTAGAGTAGAGGTAGATGGTAGTAGAGGTAGATGGTAGTAGAGGTAGATGGTAGTAGAGGTAGATGGTAGTAGAGGTAGATGGTAGTAGAGTAGAGGTAGATGGTAGTAGAGGTAGATGGTAGTAGAGGTAGATGGTAGTAGAGGTAGATGGTAGTAGAGGTAGATGGTAGTAGAGGTAGATGGTAGTAGAGGTAGATGGTAGTAGAGGTAGATGGTAGTAGAGGTAGATGGTAGTAGAGGTAGATGGTAGTAGAGGTAGATGGTAGTAGAGGTAGATGGTAGTAGAGGTAGATGGTAGTAGAGGTAGATGGTAGTAGAGGTAGATGGTAGTAGAGTAGAGGTAGATGGTAGTAGAGTAGAGGTAGATGGTAGTGAGTAGAGGTAGATGGTAGTAGAGTAGAGGTAGATGGTAGTAGAGTAGAGGTAGATGGTAGTAGAGGTAGATGGTAGTAGAGGTAGATGGTAGTAGAGGTAGATGGTAGTAGAGGTAGATGGTAGTAGAGTAGAGGTAGATGGTAGTAGAGTAGAGGTAGATGGTAGTAGAGGTAGATGGTAGTAGAGGTAGATGGTAGTAGAGTAGAGGTAGATGGTAGTAGAGGTAGATGGTAGTAGAGTAGAGGTAGATGGTAGTAGAGTAGAGGTAGATGGTAGTAGAGGTAGATGGTAGTAGAGGTAGATGGTAGTAGAGGTAGATGGTAGTAGAGGTAGATGGTAGTAGAGGTAGATGGTAGTAGAGTAGAGGTAGATGGTAGTAGAGTAGAGGTAGATGGTAGTAGAGTAGAGGTAGATGGTAGTAGAGGTAGATGGTAGTAGAGTAGAGGTAGATGGTAGTAGAGGTAGATGGTAGTAGAGGTAGATGGTAGTAGAGGTAGATGGTAGTAGAGGTAGATGGTAGTAGAGGTAGATGGTAGTAGAGGTAGATGGTAGTAGAGGTAGATGGTAGTAGAGGTAGATGGTAGTAGAGGTAGATGGTAGTAGAGGTAGATGGTAGTAGAGGTAGATGGTAGTAGAGGTAGATGGTAGTAGAGGTAGATGGTAGTAGAGTAGAGGTAGATGGTAGTAGAGTAGAGGTAGATGGTAGTAGAGTAGAGGTAGATGGTAGTAGAGTAGAGGTAGGTGGTAGTAGAGGTAGATGGTAGTAGAGGTAGATGGTAGTAGAGTAGAGGTAGATGGTAGTAGAGGTAGATGGTAGTAGAGGTAGATGGTAGTAGAGGTAGATGGTAGTAGAGTAGAGGTAGATGGTAGTAGAGGTAGATGGTAGTAGAGGTAGATGGTAGTAGAGGTAGATGGTAGTAGAGGTAGATGGTAGTAGAGGTAGATGGTAGTAGAGGTAGATGGTAGTAGAGGTAGATGGTAGTAGAGGTAGATGGTAGTAGAGGTAGATGGTAGTAGATGGTAGTAGAGGTAGATGGTAGTAGAGGTAGATGGTAGTAGAGGTAGATGGTAGTAGAGGTAGATGGTAGTAGAGGTAGATGGTAGTAGAGGTAGATGGTAGTAGAGGTAGATGGTAGTAGAGTAGAGGTAGATGGTAGTAGAGGTAGATGGTAGTAGAGGTAGATGGTAGTAGAGGTAGATGGTAGTAGAGGTAGATGGTAGTAGAGTAGAGGTAGATGGTAGTAGAGGTAGATGGTAGTAGAGGTAGATGGTAGTAGAGGTAGATGGTAGTAGAGGTAGATGGTAGTAGAGGTAGATGGTAGTAGAGGTAGATGGTAGTAGAGGTAGATGGTAGTAGAGGTAGATGGTAGTAGAGGTAGATGGTAGTAGAGGTAGATGGTAGTAGAGGTAGATGGTAGTAGAGGTAGATGGTAGTAGAGGTAGATGGTAGTAGAGTAGAGGTAGATGGTAGTAGAGTAGAGGTAGATGGTAGTAGAGGTAGATGGTAGTAGAGGTAGATGGTAGTAGAGTAGAGGTAGATGGTAGTAGAGTAGAGGTAGATGGTAGTAGAGTAGAGGTAGATGGTAGTAGAGTAGAGGTAGATGGTAGTAGAGTAGAGGTAGATGGTAGTAGAGTAGAGGTAGATGGTAGTAGAGTAGAGGTAGATGGTAGTAGAGTAGAGGTAGATGGTAGTAGAGGTAGATGGTAGTAGAGGTAGATGGTAGTAGAGGTAGATGGTAGTAGAGGTAGATGGTAGTAGAGTAGAGGTAGATGGTAGTGGTAGAGGTAGATGGTAGTAGAGGTAGATGGTAGTAGAGGTAGATGGTAGTAGGTAGAGGTAGATGGTAGTAGAGGTAGATGGTAGTAGAGTAGAGGTAGATGGTAGTAGAGGTAGATGGTAGTAGAGTAGAGGTAGATGGTAGTAGAGGTAGATGGTAGTAGAGGTAGATGGTAGTAGAGGTAGATGGTAGTAGAGGTAGATGGTAGTAGAGGTAGATGGTAGTAGAGTAGAGGTAGATGGTAGTAGAGGTAGATGGTAGTAGAGTAGAGGTAGATGGTAGTAGAGTAGAGGTAGATGGTAGTAGAGGTAGATGGTAGTAGAGTAGAGGTAGATGGTAGTAGAGGTAGATGGTAGTAGAGGTAGATGGTAGTAGAGGTAGATGGTAGTAGAGGTAGATGGTAGTAGAGGTAGATGGTAGTAGAGGTAGATGGTAGTAGAGGTAGATGGTAGTAGAGGTAGATGGTAGTAGAGGTAGATGGTAGTAGAGGTAGATGGTAGTAGAGGTAGATGGTAGTAGAGGTAGATGGTAGTAGAGGTAGATGGTAGTAGAGGTAGATGGTAGTAGAGTAGAGGTAGATGGTAGTAGAGGTAGATGGTAGTAGAGGTAGATGGTAGTAGAGGTAGATGGTAGTAGAGTAGAGGTAGATGGTAGTAGAGGTAGATGGTAGTAGAGGTAGATGGTAGTAGAGGTAGATGGTAGTAGAGGTAGATGGTAGTAGAGGTAGATGGTAGTAGAGGTAGATGGTAGTAGAGGTAGATGGTAGTAGAGGTAGATGGTAGTAGAGGTAGATGGTAGTAGAGGTAGATGGTAGTAGAGGTAGATGGTAGTAGAGGTAGATGGTAGTAGAGGTAGATGGTAGTAGAGGTAGATGGTAGTAGTGGTAGTAGAGGTAGATGGTAGTAGGTAGAGGTAGATGGTAGTAGAGTAGAGGTAGATGGTAGTAGAGGTAGATGGTAGTAGAGTAGAGGTAGATGGTAGTAGAGGTAGATGGTAGTAGAGGTAGATGGTAGTAGAGGTAGATGGTAGTAGAGGTAGATGGTAGTAGAGGTAGATGGTAGTAGAGGTAGATGGTAGTAGAGGTAGATGGTAGTAGAGGTAGATGGTAGTAGAGGTAGATGGTAGTAGAGGTAGATGGTAGTAGAGGTAGATGGTAGTAGAGGTAGATGGTAGTAGAGGTAGATGGTAGTAGAGGTAGATGGTAGTAGAGGTAGATGGTAGTAGAGGTAGATGGTAGTAGAGGTAGATGGTAGTAGAGGTAGATGGTAGTAGAGTAGAGGTAGATGGTAGTAGAGTAGAGGTAGATGGTAGTAGAGGTAGATGGTAGTAGAGGTAGATGGTAGTAGAGTAGAGGTAGATGGTAGTAGAGGTAGATGGTAGTAGAGTAGAGGTAGATGGTAGTAGAGGTAGATGGTAGTAGAGTAGAGGTAGATGGTAGTAGAGGTAGATGGTAGTAGAGGTAGATGGTAGTAGAGGTAGATGGTAGTAGAGGTAGATGGTAGTAGAGGTAGATGGTAGTAGAGGTAGATGGTAGTAGAGTAGAGGTAGATGGTAGTAGAGGTAGATGGTAGTAGAGTAGAGGTAGATGGTAGTAGAGGTAGATGGTAGTAGAGGTAGATGGTAGTAGAGGTAGATGGTAGTAGAGGTAGATGGTAGTAGAGGTAGATGGTAGTAGAGTAGAGGTAGATGGTAGTAGAGTAGAGGTAGATGGTAGTAGAGTAGAGGTAGATGGTAGTAGAGTAGAGGTAGATGGTAGTAGAGGTAGATGGTAGTAGAGTAGAGGTAGATGGTAGTAGAGGTAGATGGTAGTAGAGGTAGATGGTAGTAGAGGTAGATGGTAGTAGAGTAGAGGTAGATGGTAGTAGAGGTAGATGGTAGTAGAGGTAGATGGTAGTAGAGGTAGATGGTAGTAGAGGTAGATGGTAGTAGAGGTAGATGGTAGTAGAGGTAGATGGTAGTAGAGGTAGATGGTAGTAGAGGTAGATGGTAGTAGAGGTAGATGGTAGTAGGTAGTAGAGGTAGATGGTAGTAGAGGTAGATGGTAGTAGAGGTAGATGGTAGTAGAGGTAGATGGTAGTAGAGGTAGATGGTAGTAGAGGTAGATGGTAGTAGAGGTAGATGGTAGTAGAGTAGAGGTAGATGGTAGTAGAGGTAGATGGTAGTAGAGGTAGATGGTAGTAGAGGTAGATGGTAGTAGAGGTAGATGGTAGTAGAGTAGAGGTAGATGGTAGTAGAGTAGAGGTAGATGGTAGTAGAGGTAGATGGTAGTAGAGGTAGATGGTAGTAGAGGTAGATGGTAGTAGAGGTAGATGGTAGTAGAGGTAGATGGTAGTAGAGGTAGATGGTAGTAGAGGTAGATGGTAGTAGAGGTAGATGGTAGTAGAGGTAGATGGTAGTAGAGGTAGATGGTAGTAGAGGTAGATGGTAGTAGAGGTAGATGGTAGTAGAGGTAGATGGTAGTAGAGTAGAGGTAGATGGTAGTAGAGTAGAGGTAGATGGTAGTAGAGTAGAGGTAGATGGTAGTAGAGTAGAGGTAGATGGTAGTAGAGTAGAGGTAGATGGTAGTAGAGTAGAGGTAGATGAGTAGTAGAGGTAGATGGTAGTAGAGTAGAGGTAGATGGTAGTAGAGTAGAGGTAGATGGTAGTAGAGTAGAGGTAGATGGTAGTAGAGGTAGATGGTAGTAGAGGTAGATGGTAGTAGAGGTAGATGGTAGTAGAGGTAGATGGTAGTAGAGTAGAGGTAGATGGTAGTAGAGTAGAGGTAGATGGTAGTAGAGGTAGATGGTAGTAGAGGTAGATGGTAGTAGAGTAGAGGTAGATGGTAGTAGAGGTAGATGGTAGTAGAGTAGAGGTAGATGGTAGTAGAGGTAGATGGTAGTAGAGGTAGATGGTAGTAGAGGTAGATGGTAGTAGAGGTAGATGGTAGTAGAGGTAGATGGTAGTAGAGGTAGATGGTAGTAGAGGTAGATGGTAGTAGAGGTAGATGGTAGTAGAGGTAGATGGTAGTAGAGGTAGATGGTAGTAGAGGTAGATGGTAGTAGAGGTAGATGGTAGTAGAGGTAGATGGTAGTAGAGTAGAGGTAGATGGTAGTAGAGTAGAGGTAGATGGTAGTAGAGTAGAGGTAGATGGTAGTAGAGGTAGATGGTAGTGAGAGGTAGATGGTAGTAGAGTAGAGGTAGATGGTAGTAGAGTAGAGGTAGATGGGTAGAGTAGAGGTAGATGGTAGTAGAGTAGAGGTAGATGGTAGTAGAGTAGAGGTAGATGGTAGTAGAGTAGAGGTAGATGGTAGTAGAGTAGAGGTAGATGGTAGTAGAGGTAGATGGTAGTAGAGGTAGATGGTAGTAGAGGTAGATGGTAGTAGAGGTAGATGGTAGTAGAGTAGAGGTAGATGGTAGTAGAGTAGAGGTAGATGGTAGTAGAGGTAGATGGTAGTAGAGGTAGATGGTAGTAGAGTAGAGGTAGATGGTAGTAGAGGTAGATGGTAGTAGAGTAGAGGTAGATGGTAGTAGAGGTAGATGGTAGTAGAGTAGAGGTAGATGGTAGTAGAGGTAGATGGTAGTAGAGGTAGATGGTAGTAGAGGTAGATGGTAGTAGAGGTAGATGGTAGTAGAGGTAGATGGTAGTAGAGTAGAGGTAGATGGTAGTAGAGGTAGATGGTAGTGAGTAGAGGTAGATGGTAGTAGAGTAGAGGTAGATGGTAGTAGAGGTAGATGGTGAGTAGTGGTAGAGGTAGATGGTAGTAGAGGTAGATGGTAGTAGAGGTAGATGGTAGTAGAGGTAGATGGTAGTAGAGGTAGATGGTAGTAGAGGTAGATGGTAGTAGAGGTAGATGGTAGTAGAGGTAGATGGTAGTAGAGGTAGATGGTAGTAGAGGTAGATGGTAGTAGAGGTAGATGGTAGTAGAGGTAGATGGTAGTAGAGGTAGATGGTAGTAGAGTAGAGGTAGATGGTAGTAGAGTAGAGGTAGATGGTAGTAGAGTAGAGGTAGATGGTAGTAGAGTAGAGGTAGGTGGTAGTAGAGGTAGATGGTAGTAGAGGTAGATGGTAGTAGAGTAGAGGTAGATGGTAGTAGAGGTAGATGGTAGTAGAGGTAGATGGTAGTAGAGGTAGATGGTAGTAGAGTAGAGGTAGATGGTAGTAGAGGTAGATGGTAGTAGAGGTAGATGGTAGTAGAGGTAGATGGTAGTAGAGGTAGATGGTAGTAGAGGTAGATGGTAGTAGAGGTAGATGGTAGTAGAGGTAGATGGTAGTAGAGGTAGATGGTAGTAGAGGTAGATGGTAGTAGATGGTAGTAGAGGTAGATGGTAGTAGAGGTAGATGGTAGTAGAGGTAGATGGTAGTAGAGGTAGATGGTAGTAGAGGTAGATGGTAGTAGAGGTAGATGGTAGTAGAGGTAGATGGTGTAGAGTAGAGGTAGATGGTAGTAGAGGTAGATGGTAGTAGAGGTAGATGGTAGTAGAGGTAGATGGTAGTAGAGTAGAGGTAGATGGTAGTAGAGTAGAGGTAGATGGTAGTAGAGGTAGATGGTAGTAGAGGTAGATGGTAGTAGAGGTAGATGGTAGTAGAGGTAGATGGTAGTAGAGGTAGATGGTAGTAGAGGTAGATGGTAGTAGAGGTAGATGGTAGTAGAGGTAGATGGTAGTAGAGGTAGATGGTAGTAGAGGTAGATGGTAGTAGAGGTAGATGGTAGTAGAGGTAGATGGTAGTAGAGGTAGATGGTAGTAGAGTAGAGGTAGATGGTAGTAGAGTAGAGGTAGATGGTAGTAGAGTAGAGGTAGATGGTAGTAGAGGTAGATGGTAGTAGAGTAGAGGTAGATGGTAGTAGAGTAGAGGTAGATGGTAGTAGAGTAGAGGTAGGTGGTAGATAGAGGTAGATGGTAGTAGAGGTAGATGGTAGTAGAGTAGAGGTAGATGGTAGTAGAGTAGAGGTAGATGGTAGTAGAGTAGAGGTAGATGGTAGTAGAGGTAGATGGTAGTAGAGGTAGATGGTAGTAGAGGTAGATGGTAGTAGAGGTAGATGGTAGTAGAGTAGAGGTAGATGGTAGTAGAGTAGAGGTAGATGGTAGTAGAGGTAGATGGTAGTAGAGGTAGATGGTAGTAGAGTAGAGGTAGATGGTAGTAGAGGTAGATGGTAGTAGAGTAGAGGTAGATGGTAGTAGAGGTAGATGGTAGTAGAGGTAGATGGTAGTAGAGGTAGATGGTAGTAGAGGTAGATGGTAGTAGAGGTAGATGGTAGTAGAGGTAGATGGTAGTAGAGGTAGATGGTAGTAGAGTAGAGGTAGATGGTAGTAGAGGTAGATGGTAGTAGAGGTAGATGGTAGTAGAGTAGAGGTAGATGGTAGTAGAGGTAGATGGTAGTAGAGGTAGATGGTAGTAGAGGTAGATGGTAGTAGAGGTAGATGGTAGTAGAGGTAGATGGTAGTAGAGGTAGATGGTAGTAGAGGTAGATGGTAGTAGAGGTAGATGGTAGTAGAGGTAGATGGTAGTAGAGGTAGATGGTAGTAGAGGTAGATGGTAGTAGAGGTAGATGGTAGTAGAGGTAGATGGTAGTAGAGGTAGATGGTAGTAGAGGTAGATGGTAGTAGAGGTAGATGGTAGTAGAGGTAGATGGTAGTAGAGGTAGATGGTAGTAGAGGTAGATGGTAGTAGAGGTAGATGGTAGTAGAGGTAGATGGTAGTAGAGTAGAGGTAGATGGTAGTAGAGGTAGATGGTAGTAGAGGTAGATGGTGGTAGAGGTAGGTGGTAGTAGAGGTAGATGGTAGTAGAGGTAGATGGTAGTAGAGGTAGATGGTAGTAGAGGTAGATGGTAGTAGAGGTAGATGGTAGTAGAGGTAGATGGTAGTAGAGGTAGATGGTAGTAGATGGTAGTAGAGGTAGATGGTAGTAGAGTAGAGGTAGATGGTAGTAGAGTAGAGGTAGATGGTAGTAGAGGTAGATGGTAGTAGAGTAGAGGTAGATGGTAGTAGAGGTAGATGGTAGTAGATGTAGATGGTAGTAGAGGTAGATGGTAGTAGAGGTAGATGGTAGTAGAGGTAGATGGTAGTAGAGGTAGATGGTAGTAGAGGTAGATGGTAGTAGAGGTAGATGGTAGTAGAGGTAGATGGTAGTAGAGGTAGATGGTAGTAGAGGTAGATGGTAGTAGAGGTAGATGGTAGTAGAGGTAGATGGTAGTAGAGGTAGATGGTAGTAGAGTAGAGGTAGTAGATGGTAGTAGAGGTAGATGGTAGTAGAGGTAGATGGTAGTAGAGTAGAGGTAGATGGTAGTAGAGGTAGATGGTAGTAGAGGTAGATGGTAGTAGAGGTAGATGGTAGTAGAGGTAGATGGTAGTAGAGGTAGATGGTAGTAGAGTAGAGGTAGATGGTAGTAGAGGTAGATGGTAGTAGAGGTAGATGGTAGTAGAGTAGAGGTAGATGGTAGTAGAGGTAGTAGAGTAGAGGTAGATGGTAGTAGAGGTAGTAGAGTAGAGGTAGGTGGTAGTAGATGGTAGTAGAGGTAGATGGTAGTAGAGGTAGATGGTAGTAGAGGGTAGATGGTAGTAGAGGTAGATGGTAGTAGAGGTAGATGGTAGTAGAGGTAGATGGTAGTAGAGTAGAGGTAGATGGTAGTAGAGGTAGATGGTAGTAGAGGTAGATGGTAGTAGAGTAGAGGTAGATGGTAGTAGAGGTAGTAGAGTAGAGGTAGATGGTAGTAGAGGTAGTAGAGTAGAGGTAGGTGGTAGTAGATGGTAGTAGAGGTAGATGGTAGTAGAGGTAGATGGTAGTAGAGTAGAGGTAGATGGTAGTAGAGGTAGATGGTAGTAGAGTAGAGGTAGATGGTAGTAGAGGTAGATGGTAGTAGAGGTAGATGGTGGTAGAGTAGAGGTAGATGGTAGTAGAGTAGAGGTAGATGGTAGTAGAGGTAGATGGTAGTAGAGTAGAGGTAGATGGTAGTAGAGGTAGATGGTAGTAGAGGTAGATGGTAGTAGAGGTAGATGGTAGTAGAGGTAGATGGTAGTAGAGGTAGGTGGTAGTAGAGGTAGATGGTAGTAGAGGTAGATGGTAGTAGAGGTAGATGGTAGTAGAGGTAGATGGTAGTAGAGGTAGATGGTAGTAGAGTAGAGGTAGATGGTGGTAGAGGTAGATGGTAGTAGAGGTAGATGGTAGTAGAGGTAGATGGTAGTAGAGGTAGATGGTAGTAGATGGTAGATGGTAGTAGAGTAGAGGTAGATGGTGGTAGAGGTAGATGGTGGTAGAGGTAGATGGTGGTAGAGGTAGATGGTAGTAGAGGTAGATGGTAGTAGATGGTAGATGGTAGTAGAGTAGAGGTAGATGGTGGTAGAGGTAGATGGTAGTAGAGGTAGATGGTAGTAGAGGTAGATGGTAGTAGAGGTAGATGGTAGTAGAGGTAGATGGTAGTAGAGGTAGATGGTAGTAGAGGTAGATGGTAGTAGATGGTAGATGGTAGTAGAGTAGAGGTAGATGGTGGTAGAGGTAGATGGTAGTAGAGGTAGATGGTAGTAGAGGTAGATGGTAGTAGAGGTAGATGGTGGTAGAGGTAGATGGTAGTAGAGGTAGATGGTAGTAGAGGTAGATGGTAGTAGAGGTAGGTGGTAGTAGATGGTAGTAGAGGTAGATGGTAGTAGATGGTAGTAGAGGTAGGTGGTAGTAGATGGTAGATGGTAGTAGAGTAGAGGTAGATGGTGGTAGAGGTAGATGGTAGTAGAGGTAGATGGTAGTAGAGGTAGATGGTAGTAGATGGTAGTAGAGGTAGATGGTAGTAGAGGTAGATGGTAGTAGAGGTAGATGGTATTAGAGGTAGATGGTAGTAGAGGTAGATGGTAGTAGAGGTAGATGGTAGTAGAGGTAGATGGTAGTAGAGGTAGATGGTGGTAGAGTAGAGGTAGATGGTAGTAGAGTAGAGGTAGATGGTAGTAGAGTAGAGGTAGATGGTAGTAGAGTAGAGGTAGATGGTAGTAGAGGTAGATGGTAGTAGAGGTAGATGGTAGTAGAGGTAGATGGTAGTAGAGGTAGATGGTAGTAGAGGTAGATGGTGGTAGAGTAGAGGTAGATGGTGGTAGAGTAGAGGTAGATGGTAGTAGAGTAGAGGTAGATGGTAGTAGAGTAGAGGTAGATGGTAGTAGAGTAGAGGTAGATGGTAGTAGAGGTAGATGGTAGTAGAGGTAGATGGTAGTAGAGGTAGATGGTAGTAGAGGTAGATGGTGGTAGAGGTAGATGGTGGTAGAGGTAGATGGTGGTAGAGGTAGATGGTAGTAGAGGTAGATGGTAGTAGAGGTAGATGGTAGTAGAGGTAGATGGTAGTAGAGGTAGATGGTAGTAGAGGTAGATGGTAGTAGAGGTAGATGGTAGTAGAGGTAGATGGTGGTAGAGGTAGATGGTAGTAGAGTAGAGGTAGATGGTAGTAGAGTAGAGGTAGATGGTAGTAGAGGTAGATGGTGGTAGAGGTAGATGGTAGTAGAGTAGAGGTAGATGGTAGTAGAGTAGAGGTAGATGGTAGTAGAGGTAGATGGTAGTAGAGGTAGGTGGTGGTAGAGGTAGGTGGTAGTAGAGTAGATGGTAGTAGAGTAGATGGTAGTAGAGTAGAGGTAGATGGTAGTAGAGTAGAGGTAGATGGTAGTAGAGGTAGATGGTAGTAGAGGTAGATGGTAGTAGAGGTAGATGGTAGTAGAGGTAGATGGTAGTAGAGGTAGATGGTAGTAGAGGTAGCTGGTAGTAGAGGTAGATGGTAGTAGAGTAGAGGTAGATGGTAGTAGAGTAGAGGTAGATGGTAGTAGAGTAGAGGTAGATGGTAGTAGAGGTAGATGGTAGTAGAGGTAGATGGTAGTAGAGGTAGATGGTAGTAGAGGTAGATGGTAGTAGAGGTAGATGGTAGTAGAGGTAGATGGTAGTAGAGGTAGATGGTAGTAGAGTAGAGGTAGATGGTGGTAGAGGTAGATGGTAGTAGAGGTAGATGGTAGTAGAGGTAGATGGTAGTAGAGGTAGATGGTAGTAGATGGTAGTAGAGGTAGATGGTGGTAGAGGTAGATGGTGGTAGAGGTAGATGGTAGTAGAGGTAGATGGTAGTAGAGTAGAGGTAGATGGTGGTAGAGGTAGATGGTAGTAGAGTAGAGGTAGATGGTGGTAGAGGTAGATGGTAGTAGAGGTAGATGAGAGTAGAGGTAGATGAGAGTAGAGGTAGATGAGAGTAGAGGTAGATGAGAGTAGAGGTAGATGAGAGTAGAGGTAGATGAGAGTAGAGGTAGATGAGAGTAGAGGTAGATGAGAGTAGAGGTAGGTGAGAGTAGAGGTAGGTGAGAGTAGAGGTAGGTGGTAGTAGATGGTAGTAGAGGTAGATGGTAGTAGAGTAGAGGTAGGTGGTAGTAGATGGTAGTAGAGGTAGATGGTAGTAGAGTAGAGGTAGATGGTAGTAGAGTAGAGGTAGATGGTAGTAGAGTAGAGGTAGATGGTAGTAGAGTAGAGGTAGATGGTAGTAGAGGTAGATGGTAGTAGAGGTAGATGGTAGTAGAGGTAGATGGTAGTAGAGGTAGATGGTAGTAGAGTAGAGGTAGATGGTAGTAGAGGTAGATGGTAGTAGAGGTAGATGGTAGTAGAGTAGAGGTAGATGGTAGTAGAGTAGAGGTAGATGGTAGTAGAGGTAGATGGTAGTAGAGGTAGATGGTAGTAGAGGTAGATGGTAGTAGAGGTAGATGGTAGTAGAGGTAGATGGTAGTAGAGGTAGATGGTAGTAGAGGTAGATGGTAGTAGAGGTAGATGGTAGTAGAGGTAGATGGTAGTAGAGGTAGATGGTGGTAGAGGTAGATGGTAGTAGAGGTAGATGGTAGTAGAGGTAGATGGTAGTAGAGGTAGATGGTAGTAGAGGTAGATGGTAGTAGAGGTAGATGGTGGTAGAGGTAGATGGTAGTAGAGTAGAGGTAGATGGTAGTAGAGGTAGATGGTAGTAGAGGTAGATGGTAGTAGAGTAGAGGTAGATGGTAGTAGAGGTAGATGGTAGTAGAGGTAGATGGTAGTAGAGGTAGATGGTAGTAGAGGTAGATGGTAGTAGAGTAGAGGTAGATGGTAGTAGAGTAGAGGTAGATGGTAGTAGAGTAGAGGTAGATGGTAGTAGAGTAGAGGTAGATGGTAGTAGAGGTAGATGGTAGTAGAGGTAGGTGGTAGTAGATGGTGGTAGAGGTAGATGGTGGTAGAGGTAGATGGTGGTAGAGGTAGATGGTAGTAGAGGTAGATGGTAGTAGAGGTAGATGGTAGTAGAGGTAGATGGTAGTAGAGGTAGATGGTAGTAGAGGTAGATGGTAGTAGAGGTAGATGGTAGTAGAGGTAGATGGTAGTAGAGGTAGATGGTAGTAGAGGTAGATGGTAGTAGAGGTAGATGGTAGTAGAGGTAGATGAGAGTAGAGGTAGATGAGAGTAGAGGTAGATGAGAGTAGAGGTAGATGAGAGTAGAGGTAGATGAGAGTAGAGGTAGATGAGAGTAGAGGTAGATGAGAGTAGAGGTAGATGAGAGTAGAGGTAGATGAGAGTAGAGGTAGATGAGAGTAGAGGTAGATGAGAGTAGAGGTAGATGAGAGTAGAGGTAGATGAGAGTAGAGGTAGATGAGAGTAGAGGTAGATGAGAGTAGAGGTAGATGAGAGTAGAGGTAGATGGTAGTAGAGGTAGATGGTAGTAGAGTAGAGGTAGATGAGAGTAGAGGTAGATGGTAGTAGAGTAGAGGTAGATGGTAGTAGAGTAGAGGTAGATGGTAGTAGAGTAGAGGTAGATGGTAGTAGAGTAGAGGTAGATGGTAGTAGAGTAGAGGTAGATGGTAGTAGAGTAGAGGTAGATGGTAGTAGAGTAGAGGTAGAATATTATTCTCTCATGTAAATTAGAATTTAATGCATTTTTTAAAAGGCCAATTATAAATGTTGAGCATGTGTGGAAATCGTAAAAACGCGTCTGCTCAACTTTAGCCTGACGCCTCATCATGTTATTATGGCTTTATTACAAAGGCTATTTCTCTTCCACAGTACATTTACAACGCATTAAATTGCGTCATGGTGCACGGATTTATTTACAGAAAACGGTGTCCGGGAATAGTGTGTTTGCTGGGGGGTGGGGGCTATAATAAAACAGCCCCGGATTTCTTCATCTGGTCCTGACCTTCACCGGTATCATGTTTAGCTGAGCTGACATCGTTCGGGTCAATAAAGGGGACGTCATTAAAGAGCCATTTTGCAGTTGTCATACAACATCAGCACAATGAACAAAAAGATTAGCTCACCCAGTCATGGTGGCTTGTTTTTCTTCTTTCTCAAATTATCCCTCAAATTCTGATCAAAATATCCCCGTTTTGATTTCAGGACATCATGCATAATGGAGAAGAGGTGTTGATGATTTGGCTCCGAGGATGTTGACTGTCTACCAGAGATAATAAAACCCTGTGTTTCACAAGAGAACCCACTTTCACGTGCACCCTTAGTAGGTTCAATCCAATCCAAATCGCAGTGCTTACCCAGTCTTGGTGCCCAACAAAATCGTCTAATTAAAAAAAAATAAAAGGCAAGCGTAAAGTAACCCTGGTTCAACCCAAGCACTCCTTTCCGCAGTGGTTACCCAGTCTTGGTGGCCAAACCAAATTGCAACCAAATAAATGCCTAGTGATTCCAGTGAAGTAATGAATTCATAGATATTTTAATATGCATCAAACCTTAAGGCATGAGGAGTTGGATTACATTTTGTACTGAACACATTCTAAACAAAGCCTTATAAATACCTCCGGTAGTAACGTGAGAACTTTTTAAAATTATTTTTCATCTGGCTTTACTAGTACTGTCTTATACCACTTCATGTCATGTCATAGCTAGAAACGTACAAGAAACTTAGCAATAGTCTTTTTTCTTCTTTTTTTTACATTGTATCAATGAGGAGGAAGAATAACAGTATATAGAAACAGACAGAATGAGGCACTAAAGAAGAAAAACAAAGACTGAGATAGTTGAAAAAAAGAGAGAGAGAGGCTTTAATGACAAAAAAGGAGATTTGGTGATTGAAAGAACACACATTTGTTCCAACTTTCACGCAGAAAATATGCATTCACACTGCACCTTAGCTCAGGGCTAAGAGAATATTCACACTGCACCTTAGCTCAGGGCTAAGAGAATATTCACACTGCACCTTAGCTCAGGGCTAAGAGAATATTCACACTGCACCTTAGCTCAGGGCTAAGAGAATATTCACACTGCACCTTAGCTCAGGGCTAAGAGAATATTCACACTGCACCTTAGCTCAGGGCTAAGAGCCTCCTCAGGCCTGGGCGAAGGGAGATTTTAGCTCAGGGCTAAGAGCCTCCTCAGGCCTGGGCGAAGGGAGATTTTAGCTCAGGGCTAAGAGCCTCCTCAGGCCTGGGCGAAGGGAGATTTTAGCTCGGGGCTAAGAGCCTCCTCAGGCCTGGGCGAAGGGAGATTTTAGTTCGGGGCTAAGAGCCTCCTCAGGCCTGGGCGAAGGGAGATTTTAGTTCGGGGCTAAGAGCCTCCTCAGGCCTGGGCGAAGGGAGATTTTAGCTCAGGGCTAAGAGCCTCCTCAGGCCTGGGCGAAGGGAGATTTTAGCTCAGGGCTAAGCGAATATTCACACTTGAACATTCTACAAGTGGGTTAGCACCAACCATAGCCCAGGGCTAGCTGGGCCCTGTTCCGGAGCGTGGTTAGTGTCGACTTTTCAGGGCTAGCCCCAGAAATACGGCGCCAAAATAGCCGGTGTAAAACAGGGTCAAGAACAGCGCATAGAATCTTTACTGTCCAATCACAAAAAAGCTACACATTCACTTAATTTACATATGCTTGTGATGGTGTTCTGCCATTTTAATAAATACATTTATACATTTATAAATACATTCATCCTTCTATCAGAGGACAAAAAAAAAACTAAAAATAAATAAAAACAATTCTTTCATCTATGCAAAAACATTTGGTTTCTATGGCTACTATAAATGGTTGCTCCGCCGGCCGGCTAACTTCTTCTCACTTAGCCGACTGAAGCCACAAACTCTACAGCTGGAAGGGCATCAAGCTCTCCACTCTGTTCTCATATTGACATTTCATTGGATGATGGCGATCCATGACAATAAGATATTGTTGTATGATTTCGCCTGGATCAGAAAAGTCGATGTCTCGTCTGTACAGGGAGCGAGATCGCATTTCAGAAGTGAAACAGTTTATTCTCCCGGGGGGGGGGAGAGAGACAGGCAGACAGCAAGGTTTAGAAAGGTCATCACTAAAAGCTTGTCTGAACCGTGAACACAGGATAAGCTATGGCCAGGGTCAGGCTACGAACACTGCAGTGTGAAAAAGCTTATAGCATTGAATTCATTAACAAAAGCATCTGAAAAATAAAATAATAACATACAACCAGCTGAAATGGCTTTTATATATATATATATATATATATATAACATCCACAACACTCACCCCTTTGAAGAACAGATTTAGAGGCATCCCTGATGCCTAAATTACCAACTAAAGGAAACAGTCCATATTTAACCAGTCAAAAGGTGCGTCCCAAACGGGACCCTATTGGCATTATAGGGGAATAGAGAATAAGGGAAAATAAGGAACAGGGTGCCATCTATATAGGGAATAGGGTGCCACTATATAGGGAATAGGGTGCCACTATATAGGGAATAGGGTGCCACTATATAGGGAATAGGGTACCACTATATAGGGAATAGGGTGCCACTATATAGGGAATAGGGTGCCATCTATATAGGGAATAGGGTACCACTATATAGGGAATAGGGTGCCACTATATAGAGAAAAGGGTGCCACTATATAGGGAATAGGGTACCACTATATAGGGAATAGGGTACCACTATATAGGGAATAGGGTGCCACTATATAGAGAAAAGGGTGCCACTATATAGGGAATAGGGTACCACTATATAGGGAATAGGGTACCACTATATAGGGAATAGGGTGCCACTATATAGGGAATAGGGTACCACTATATAGGGAATAGGGTACCACTATATAGGGAATAGGGTGCCATCTATATAGGGAATAGGGTGCCATCTATAATAAGGAATTGGGTACCACTATATAGGGAATAGGGTGCCACCATATAGGGAATAGGGTACCACCACATAGGGAATAGGGTACCACCATATAGGGAATAGGGTACCACTATATAGGGAATAGGGTACCATTTGAGACGCAACCAAAGGATTCCAGAGGAGTGAAGGACTATTCATTCACACTTTACACACAACGAGTACGAGAATCACATGGAGTCACTCTGATTCCCAGTCAGTTATCACCAGCAGACAGAATACATAGAAGAATGATTCCCAGTCAGTTATCACCAGCAGACAGAATACATAGAAGAATGATTCCCAGTCAGTTATCACCAGCAGACAGAATACATAGAAGAATGATTCCCAGTCAGTTATCACCAGCAGACAGAATACATAGAAGAATGATTCCCAGTCAGTTATCACCAGCAGACAGAATACATAGAAGAATGATTCCCAGTCAGTTATCACCAGCAGACAGAATACATAGAAGAATGATTCCCAGTCAGTTATCACCAGCAGACAGAATACATAGAAGAATGATTCCCAGTCAGTTATCACCAGCAGACAGAATACATAGAAGAATGATTCCCAGTCAGTTATCACCAGCAGACAGAATACATAGAAGAATGATTCCCAGTCAGTTATCACCAGCAGACAGAATACATAGAAGAATGATTCCCAGTCAGTTATCACCAGCAGACAGAATACATAGAAGAATGATTCCCAGTCAGTTATCACCAGCAGACAGAATACATAGAAGAATGATTCCCAGTCAGTTATCACCAGCAGACAGAATACATAGAAGAATGATTCCCAGTCAGTTATCACCAGCAGACAGAATACATAGAAGAATGATTCCCAGTCAGTTATCACCAGCAGACAGAATACATAGAAGAATGATTCCCAGTCAGTTATCACCAGCAGACAGAATACATAGAAGAATGATTCCCAGTCAGTTATCACCAGCAGACAGAATACATAGAAGAATGATTCCCAGTCAGTTATCACCAGCAGACAGAATACATAGAAGAATGATTCCCAGTCAGTTATCACCAGCAGACAGAATACATAGAAGAATGAAGAATCGGTGGCAGAAAAACAGTTTGTCCTCGATGTGTTCCTTCACATCTCAATGTATATCTGTTGGATGATTTTTTTTTAAAGGGTTTAAAATCATTTTCTCTCTTACTCTAAAGTGCATCAAACACCGCTTATATTTAAGTAAACCTCTTAAATCTAAAATGTTCACTTCATGTGATTATGACCGTAAATTTAGGCCCTTTGATACCTGAATTCCTAGCTTTTGGCTAAATAATTCCACAACAGTTAAAACCCCTTTGGCTTTAGGACCATGGCTTTAGGTAGAGGTGACCTTTATAACATCGGCTCTCCCATAGAGAGAAGAAGGATTCAAAACGCCATTCTGTTCTGTTTGTTGGCCTGTTAACATGTTAAACCACGATGGAACAATACAGCAAACAATTTATAGCCATGGAGTCGACCATGGAGTCCACCACATGGAGTCCACCCCATGGAGTCCACCCCATGGAGTCGACCATGGAGTCCACCCCATGGAGTCGACCATGGAGTCCACCACATGGAGTCGACCATGGAGTCCACCACACGGAGCCGACCACATGGAGTCCACCACACGGAGTCCACCACATGGAGTCCACCACATGGAGTCCACCACATGGAGTCCACCACATGGAGTCGACCACATGGCACATGGAGTCGACCACATGTAGCCGACCACACGGAGTCCACCACACGGAGTCCACCACATGGAGTCCACCACATGGAGCCCACCACATGGAGCCCACCACATGGAGCCCACCACATGGAGTCGACCACATGGCACATGGAGTCGACCACATGGAGCCCACCACATGGAGTCTACCACGGAGTCCACCACGGAGTCCACCACGGAGTCCACCACATGGAGCCCACCACATGGAGCCCACCACATGGAGCCCACCACATGGAGCCCACCACATGGAGCCCACCACATGGAGCACACCACATGGAGCACACCACATGGAGCACACCACATGGAGCACACCACATGGAGCACACCACATGGAGTCCACCACATGGAGTCCACCACATGGAGTCCACCACATGGAGTCCACCACATGGAGTCCACCATGGAGCCCACCACATGGAGTCCACCACATGGAGTCCACCACATGGAGTCCACCATGGAGTCCACTACATGGAGTCCACTACATGGAGTCCACTACATGGAGTCCACCATGGAGTCCACCACATGGAGTCCACCACATGGAGTCCACCACATGGAGTCCACCACATGGAGTCCACCACATGGAGTCCACCACATGGAGTCCACCACATGGAGTCCACCCCTCTGATGTTTTATCTCAACATGTTCTCAGACCCTGTTCCAACCCCTCCTCCTTCCTGAGAGGGGGATGAAGGAGGGGAATCAGCCCACTACTTCACACACAACCACATTCTAGTAACTTGTTCAGACAGACACCGAGACAGACACAGACACCGAGACAGACAGACACCGAGACAGACAAAGACAGATTGAGAGCCCTTCCAAATGACAGAGAAAACGACTATTTACAGACCACGTGTCTCCCTCCTATAAAACAACAGTCTTTACAGTATGTACAAAGAAACAACACTGCTCCAGCCCAGCATCACGTCACCCAGCAGCACCCCACCCAGCATCATGTCACCGAGCAGCACGTCACCCAGCAGCACCCCACCCAGCATCACGTCACCGCTGGCCCCTCAGTTGGCCTTTGCGATGCGCGAGTCTGAGCCGATGTAGTTGAGCATGGTCTGGACGAGCTCCGGGAGGTCGTAGTCGTGTTTCCAGCCCCAGTCGCTCCGCGCGTTAGAATCGTCAAAGTTCATTGGCCAGCTGTCGGCTGTAAAGGAAGAGAAGAGGGGGACGTTGTCAATGGGAATGTCTTCCTACTCCAACGTCTTTGACACTTTTGCCGTCGGTCAAATTGTCACAAGACTTTTTTGTTGTTCGTTTCTACATTAAACGTCTTCAAAATCTTAACATGCAAGTTCGAGAATCTCAATGTCGAGGCCTCCTGTGGCGTATTTAGACAGGTCTTCCTGGTTCGTTGATCTTTGATCTCAATGGTATCATCCACCGATATTAGTGGTTGCTAATTCCCGGCTTTTCAAGAAATCCCGGTTGAAGGATTCCCAGAATCAGAAGAGAATAAGCAAGTAGGGAATCCTCCCACTGGATTTTATTTCTCAGGAAAACATTAGGCATTTTGCAATCCCAAACCAGGATAAATAAAAGAATCAATATAAAAGTCTCTTACCGATGGCCTGTCTGACTTGGTCGATGTCGTAGCTGACCTCCAGGTCCGGCAGCTGTTTCTGGACCTCCTGAGCCAGCTCTTCAGGGGAAAAGCTCATGGCGTTGATGTTATAGGTCCTCATGGACAGGGTGTCTGCGGGCGCTTCCATCATCTCCACGGTGGCACGCAGACAGTCGTCGATGTACATCATGGGGAGCCTCGTGTCTGGTTTCAAGTTGCACTCAAACTTCCCCGTCTTTACAGCATCGTGAAAGATGGCTACCGCGTAGTCTGGAGAAAGGGAGGCAGGAGATAGTGTGACGTAAACACATCTGTCTCACTACAGAAACAGGAGATAGACTAGTGTCCTGTCCAGGGGGTGTCCTGGTACATCAAGCTGTCTCACTATAGAAACAGGAGATAGACTAGTGTCCTGTCCAGGCGGTGTCCTGTACATCAAGCTGTCTCACTACAGAAACAGGAGATAGACTAGTGTCCTGTCCAGGCGGTGTCCTGGTCCATCAAGCTGTCTCACTACAGAAACAGGAGATAGACTAGTGTCCTGTCCAGGCGGTGTCCTGGTACATCACGCTGCCTAACTACAGAAACAGGAGATAGACTAGTGTCCTGTCCAGGCGGTGTCCTGTACATCAAGCTGTCTCACTACAGAAACAGGAGATAGACTAGTGTCCTGTCCAGGCGGTGTCCTGGTACATCACGCTGCCTAACTACAGAAACAGGAGATAGACTAGTGTCCTGTCCAGGCGGTGTCCTGGTACATCAAGCTGTCTCACTACAGAAACAGGAGATAGACTAGTGTCCTGTCCAGGCGGTGTCCTGTACATCAAGCTGTCTCACTACAGAAACAGGAGATAGACTAGTGTCCTGTCCAGGCGGTGTCCTGGTACATCACGCTGCCTAACTACAGAAACAGGAGATAGACTAGTGTCCTGTCCAGGCGGTGTCCTGGTACATCAAGCTGTCTCACTACAGAAACAGGAGATTCAGGAAATTCTGTCTTGGACAAGGCTAACTCCCTTCAGTTACAGACACCACCTCATCAGCCACAAAGTGAGGTAACGCCATTGGATGACCAGGCACGGGGTGAGGGGTGTGTCGTAAAAGGGAGGGGTTGAGACATGGGGTAATACTGTAGCAGTATTACCTAACATCCTAGCATTATCACCCTGGTAGTAGTAGTATTACCTAACGTCCTAGCATTATCACCCTGGTAGTAGTAGTATTACCTAACATCCTAGCATTATCACCCTGGTAGTAGTAGTATTACCTAACATCCTAGCATTATCACCCAGGTAGTAGTAGTATTACCTAACATCCTAGCATTATCACCCTGGTAGTAGTAGTATTACCTAACATCCGAGCATTATCACCCTGGTAGTAGTAGTATTACCTAACATCCTAGCATTATTACCCTGGTATTAGTAGTATTACCTAACATCCTAGCATTATCCCCCTGGTAGTAGTAGTATTACCTAACATCCTAGCATTATCACCCTGGTAGTAGTAGTATTACCTAACATCCTAGCATTATCACCCTGGTAGTAGTAGTATTACCTAACATCCTAGCATTATCCCCCTGGTAGTAGTAGTATTACCTAACATCCTAGCATTATCACCCTGGTAGTAGTAGTATTACCTAACATCCTAGCATTACCACCCTGGTAGTAGTAGTAGTATTACCTAACATCTTAGCATTATCACCCTGGTATTAGTAGTAGTATTACCTAACATCTTAGCATTATCACCCTGGTAGTAGTAGTATTACCTAACATCCTAGCATTATCACCCTGGTAGTAGTAGTATTACCTAACATCCGAGCATTATTACCCTGGTAGTAGTAGTATTACTTAACATCCGAGCATTATCACCCTGGTATTAGTAGTATTACCTAACATCCTAGCATTATCACCCTGGTAGTATTACCTAACATCCTAGCATTATCCCCCTGGTAGTATTACCTAACATCCTAGCATTATCATCCTGGTAGTAGTAGTATTACCTAACATCCTAGCATTATCACCCTGGTAGTATTACCTAACATCCTAGCATTATCACCCTGGTAGTAGTAGTATTACCTAACATCCTAGCATTATCACCCTGGTAGTATTACCTAACATCCTAGCATTATCACCCTGGTAGTAGTAGTAGTATTACCTAACATCCTAGCATTATCACCCTGGTAGTATTACCTAACATCCTAGCATTATCACCCTGGTAGTAGTAGTAGTATTACCTAACATCCTAGCATTATCACCCTGGTAGTAGTAGTGTTACCTAACATCCTAGCATTATCACCCTGGTAGTATTACCTAACATCCTAGCATTATCACCCTGGTAGTATTACCTAACATCCTAGCATTATCATCCTGGTAGTAGTAGTATTACCTAACATCTTAGCATTATCACCCTGGTAGTAGTAGTATTACCTAACATCCTAGCATTATCACCCTGGTAGTAGTAGTATTACCTAACATCCTAGCATTATCACCCTGGTAGTAGTAGTATTACCTAACATCCTAGCATTATCACCCTGGTAGTAGTAGTATTACCTAACGTCCTAGCATTATCACCCTGGTAGTAGTAGTATTACCTAACATCCTAGCATTATCACCCTGTAGAATATTACCTAGCGTCCTAGCATTATCACCCTGTATTAGCCTTACCTAACATTGTCACCCTGTAGCAGTATTACCTAACGTCTTAGCATTGTCACCCTGTAGGAACATTACCTAACATTCTAGCGTTATCACCCTGTAGCAGTATTACCTAATGTCTTAGCATTGTCACCCTGTAGCAGCATTACCTAACGTCTTAGCATTGTCACCCTGTAGGAACATTACCTAACATTCTAGCGTTATCACCCTGTAGCAGCATTACCTAACGTCTTAGCATTGTCACCCTGTAGCAGCATTACCTAACGTCTTAGCATTGTCACCCTGTAGCAGCATTACCTAACGTCTTAGCATTGTCACCCTGTAGCAATATTACCTAACGTCTTAGCATTGTCACCCTGGCAAAGCATACTGAAGGCCATAAGCATAAGGACCATGTTCTGTTGTTACATAACCCCAATGACATGTTGAAGTCAGGAGGCGGACACAAATAGAGTTACGATAGTGAAGGGACTGGTGTTACGCTATGGTGTGTGTGTGTGTGTGTGTGTGTGTGTGTGTGTGTGTGTGTGTGTGTGAGGGAGGACAGGTGTGTGTGTGAGAGGGAGGACAGGTGTGTGTGTGAGGGAGGACAGGTGTGTGTGTGAGGGAGGACAGGTGTGTGTGTGTGTGTGTGTGTGTGTGTGTGTGTGTGTGTGTGTGTGTGTGTGTGTGTGAGGGAGGACAGGTGTGTGTGTGTGGGGAGGGGGTGTGTGTCTCTAACTCACCTGTCGTTCCTCCTCCAGGCTGTGAGTCAGCAGAGATGATTCCTGGGTAGCGCAGACAGCGGAAGTCAAGGCCGTAGCGGTGGTGGTAGTACTGTTGGAGGGAAGACGGGCAATAAGGGTTAGGATGTTTCACTTATAGCCACGTTACAGACCAATGATTTCAGGTGATTGAAGGGGTCAAATTTATCAGGTCAGATTCACCAGATCAGATTCACCAGATCAGATTCACTAGATCAGATTCACCCGATCAGATTCACCCGATCAGATTCACCAGGTCAGATTCATAAAGTCAGATTCCTGGTACATGTAAATGTAAGTAAGTAGCCAGGGGCAGAGTGGCTTGAGGCTGAATGCTCATTGATCCTCATGTTGCTTTATACTTTGTATTTCTTACAATATTGTATCATTTTTTTCTCTCACCTCTCCCATGAGCTCTGCGTGGACTTTAGAGACCCCGTAGATGGTTCTGGGTCTCTGGACACAGAGGTCAGGGGTCGGGTTCCGGGGAGAGGTGGGCCCGAAAGCTCCGATGGTGCTGGGCACAAACAGACGCAGGCCGTGCTCCGCTGCGATGTCCAGGACGTTGTGGAGCCCTGGCGAACAGGAAGTTCACAGTTACTCCCTGTGGACACCTTCCAGGCTCGGTTAGAAACAAAAAAAACAAACTGGTGCGTTATGGATCTAAGTTGAGCCAAGATGGCGGATTCTCTATGGCTCACCAGTGATGTTGACGTCGCGTGCCAGAGCTACATTGGCCTCTCCCACGGCACTGAGCAAGGCGCTGTAATGGACCAACCAGGTGATGCGGTTGTTGACAACGATCTCACGAAGGTTTTTATAGTCCAGGATGTCAGAGTAGATGAAGGGTCCTGGAGAGGGAGAAGGGCAGTAGAAACCAGAAACATATAATATAAAACATGCAGGAAATAAAACTTTAAAAACCTGCAACATGTTTCTCTCCGCCAATAAGAGGGGTGCAAACAGTTTGTGTCATGAACAGCGCTTGTTACCATAGAAATAGACGTGGCACGTGCATGTGTGTGTGGATCTCCCCAAATATTGAAAGGGGGGGGGGGGGGTCTGAGTGAAAAAGTTTGGGAACCCCTAGTCTAGGGTGTCCAGTCACTCTTCCATTTAGCTAATCAGCAGCTGCAGTATTATCTAGGGTGTGCAAAAGGCGCTTTGGGTGATGAAATTACACTTCCTTATGTTATTAAATACATTTTACTAAGACAAAATATGATTTTTCATGTTGTGAATCGTTCAGCGGGGTCATTATCTTAACATGATATATAGATATATAGATATATATAGATAGATAGATAGATATATAGATATATATAGATAGATATATAGATAGATATATAGATATATATATCTATATAAAAAGTCTGATTTCATTAACATAATACATCAGATAATAGGCACGGAGATCCGTCGACAGGACGGTGCCGCTTTCTCGCATCGTCTTTTTAGAACCGTTCATGTTGTCGTCTGCAAAAGTTGTTTCAGCAGGTCCCCAAAAAAACTCCAAATGAACAGGACTCGAGCTGAATAAAAAGGTTTTGAAAATAACAAAGATTGCGGTACACTCAGTGTTCCGTTGACATTTCAGAGATACGGTTTGGTTTTTTTGAGAACTCTTCTAAAAAGAACAGAGACATGATTGCAACAGATTACGATAGAGACATATGAGGTTTGGAACAGATTACGATAGAGACATGAGGTTTGGAACAGATTACGATAGAGACATGAGGTTTGGAACAGATTACGATAGAGACATGAGGTTCGGAACGGATTACGATAGAGACATGAGGTTTGGAACGGATTACGATAGAGACATGAGGTTTGGAACAGATTACGATAGAGACATGAGGTTTGGAACAGATTACGATAGAGACATGAGGTTTGGAACAGATTACGATAGAGACATGAGGTTTGGAACAGATTACGATAGAGACATGAGGTTTGGAACAGATTACGATAGAGACATGAGGTTTGGAACAGATTACGAGAGAGACATGAGGTTTGGAACAGATTACGAGAGAGACATGAGGTTTGGAACAGATTACGAGAGAGACATGAGGTTTGGAACAGATTACGATAGAGACATGAGGTTTGGAACGGATTACGATAGAGACATATGAGGTTCGGAACGGATTACGATAGAGACATATGAGGTTCGGAACGGATTACGATAGAGACATGAGGTTTGGAACAGATTACGATAGAGACATGAGGTTTGGAACAGATTACGATAGAGACATGAGGTTTGGAACAGATTACGATAGAGACATGAGGTTTGGAACAGATTACGATAGAGACATATGAGGTTTGGAACAGATTACGATAGAGACATATGAGGTTTGGAACAGATTACGAGAGAGACATGAGGTTTGGAATAGATTACGATAGAGACATGAGGTTTGGAACAGATTATGAGAGAGACATGAGGTTTGGAACAGATGAGAGAGACATGAGGTTTGGAACGGATTACGATAGAGACATATGAGGTTCGGAACAGATTACGATAGAGACATATGAGGTTCGGAACAGATTACGATAGAGACATATGAGGTTTGGAACAGATTACGAGAGAGACATGAGGTTTGGAACGGATTACGATAGAGACATGAGGTTCGGAACAGATTACGATAGAGACATGAGGTTCGGAACAGATTATGAGAGAGACATGAGGTTTGGAACGGATTACGATAGAGACATATGAGGTTCGGAACAGATTACGATAGAGACATGAGGTTTGGAACAGATTACGAGAGAGACATGAGGTTTGGAACGGATTACGATAGAGACATGAGGTTTGGAACAGATTACGATAGAGACATGAGGTTCGGAACAGATTACGATAGAGACATGAGACATGTTTTGATTGGATATATTTACATTGTTGTTTTTCTTTTCATTTCTCTGATAGCTATATTTTCTATTTTTGGTGTTTCCCGGGGTTTTGAATGACAGTATTCTTGGTTAACAGGGCTCTAGATAGTATTCTTGGGTAACAGGGCTCTAGATAGTATTCTTGGTTAACAGGGCTCTAGACAGTATTCTTGGTTAACAGGGCTCTAGACAGTATTCTTGGTTAACAGGGCTCTAGATAGTATTCTTGGTTAACAGGGCTCTAGATAGTATTCTTGGGTAACAGGGCTCTGGATAGTATTCTTGGGTAACAGGGCTCTAGATAGTATTCTTGGTTAACAGGGCTCTAGACAGTATTCTTGGTTAACAGGGCTCTAGATAGTATTCTTGGTTAACAGGGCTCTAGATAGTATTCTTGGTTAACAGGGCTCTAGATAGTATTCTTGGTTAACAGGGCTCTAGATAGTATTCTTGGGTAACAGGGCTCTGGATAGTATTCTTGGGTAACAGGGCTCTAGATAGTATTCTTGGTTAACAGGGCTCTAGATAGTATTCTTGGTTAACAGGGCTCTAGACAGTATTCTTGGGTAACAAGGCTCTAGATAGTTTATATGTAAATAGGTCACTTAGACTTGGTTGGCATCCGTCACTGCAGTACTGGCCAGCCAATCACCATTCAGCAGGTATTGATCATGAGGTCCGTGACCTTAGTTATCAGTTAACCTTTCAGAACACATCCACTTCCTGGTGACCTTGTACAAGAAGCTTTCAACAGGGATCAATATCACAAATCAAATTGTATTTGTCATATGCACCGAATACAACAGTGAAATGCTTACTTACAAGCCCTTAACCAACAACTAACTGAATAATTCATTTTTATTTATTTAATTGCAGCTGCAGAGTTTTTCAAACAGCCTATCGCTCGAATATAGATGCTTTAAAATCAGAGCACCCACGTGCACTCTCTCTCTCCAACTCCATTCAAATTGCATCCAAAATAGATCATCCTGATCTAGATAGATCTATATATATATATATCTATATCTATATATAGATGTCCTAGCCTAACTCTTTCAGGTAATACATTCAATGCAGTATTAGCCTTATATAAAGCTCATTTTAATGATGGGTTATACATAATACGTTTACAACTGATATCCTCGGTCTCTTTCGCAATACCCAAGCACCTGTGCTCCGCTGGCCTCTCTCATTAAATAAAAACCAAACAACCCCTCTTTAGCTCTATGTGAGTGCCATGCAGGAAATGCTAGACTAGACCGTATTTTATTGTTGTTGTTGTAGTTTTTTTAAACCAATCGACTATTCGAAGTGGGATGCAAGCTCTTCTTTCTTCTTCTTCTTCTGAATGTTAAATACAGGAGGAGCCAATAGAACTCCTGGGTAGTTTGAAAGAAGTGCGATCGATCAACTCCAGACATATTTATATGCTTTCTAATGCACTGTAATGCACTCCAATGCACTCCAATGCACTCCAATGCACTGTAATGCACTCCAATGCACTCCAATGCACTCCAATGCACTCCAATGCACTCCAATGCACTGTAATGCACTCCAATGCACTCCAATGCACTCCAATGCTTTCTAATGCTTTCTAATGCTTTCTAATGACACTTCCTGATTTGACGGGAAATACCGGGTTACCCGGGGAGACAAGCGACATTCTCGGGATGGAACATTTGTAAAAATACTGGGAAAATATTCAACCCTAGAGTCAAGTGTGTCAGTGTAGGAGTGCAGATCTAGAATCAGGTCCCCCCCTGTCCATGTAATCGGATTCATTATAATCTAGGATCAGGCCCCCCCCCCCCCGGTCCATGTAATCGGATTCATTATAATCTAGGATCAGGTCCCCCCCGGTCCATGTAATCGGATTCATTATAATCTAGGATCAGGTCCCCCCCAGTCCATGTAATCGGATTCATTATAATCTAGGATCAGGTCCCCCCCAGTCCATGTAATCTGATTCATTATAATCTAGGATCAGGTCCCCCCCAGTCCATGTAATCTGATTCATTATAATCTAGGATCAGGTCCCCCCCAGTCCATGTAATCCGATTCATTATAATCTAGGATCAGGTCCCCCTATCCATGTAATGTGATTCAGTATGATCTAGGATCAGGTCCCCCCCAAGTCCATGTAATCTGATTCATTATAATCTAGGATCAGGTCCCTCCCCCGGTCCATGTAATCTGATTCATTATGATCTAAAAGACTAAACTGACCCTAAAATCCCTTCTATGCAGAGATGTTTGATACAACGGCCAATGGCCTTGTGGTCAGGTCATAGATGCTTGATACAACGGCCAATGGCCTTGTGGTCAGGTCATAGATGCTTGATACAACGACCAATGGCCTTGTGGTCAGGTCAGAGATGTTTGATACAACGACCAATGGCCTTGTGGTCAGGTCATAGATGTTTGATACAACGGCCAATGGCCTTGTGGTCAGGTCATAGATGCTTGATACAACGACCAATGGCCTTGTGGTCAGGTCAGAGATGTTTGATACAACGGCCAATGGCCTTGTGGTCAGGTCATAGATGTTTGATACAACGGCCAATGGCCTTGTGGTCAGGTCATAGATGTTTGATACAACGGCCAATGGCCTTGTGGTCAGGTCATAGATGCTTGATACAACGACCAATGGCCTTGTGGTCAGGTCAGAGATGTTTGATACAACGGCCAATGGCCTTGTGGTCAGGTCATAGATGTTTGATACAACGGCCAATGGCCTTGTGGTCAGGTCATAGATGTTTGATACAACGGCCAATGGCCTTGTGGTCAGGTCATAGATGTTTGATACAACGGCCAATGGCCTTGTGGTCAGGTCATAGATGTTTGATACAACGGCCAATGGCCTTGTGGTCAAGTCATAGATGTTTGATACAACGGCCAATGGCCTTGTGGTCAGGTCATAGATGTTTGATACAACGGCCAATGGCCTTGTGGTCAAGTCATAGATGTTTGATACAGCGGCCAATGGCCTTGTGGTCAAGTCATAGATGTTTGATACAACGGCCAATGGCCTTGTGGTCAGGTCATAGATGTTTGATACAACGGCCAATGGCCTTGTGGTCAAGTCATAGATGTTTGATACAGCGGCCAATGGCCTTGTGGTCAAGTCATAGATGTTTGATACAACGGCCAATGGCCTTGTGGTCAGGTCATAGATGTTATTTTGCGTCTACATGTTTTATTTCACTCACCGCTGTGAAAGACGTGACTTGGAGGCTTCCTGATATCCGACAGGATCACGTTGTTGTTTCCGAACCGCTTCCTGTGAAACAGGATGTTACATTTAAACACAAGGAGATGAAGCTTGACTAAAACATTATTTAACTAGACAAGTCGGTTAAAGAACAAATTCTTATTTTCAGTGACATCCTAGGAACAGTGGGTTAATTGCCTTGTTCAGGGGCAGAACGACAGATGTTTTACTTTTCAGCTCGGGGATTCGATCTTGCAACCTTTCGGTTACTAACCACTAGGCTACCCGCCGCCCCTACACTCTAACCACTAGGCTACCCGCCGCCCCTACACTCTAACCACTAGGCTACCCGCCGCCCCTACACTCTAACCACTAGGCTACCCGCCGTCCCTACACTCTAACCACTAGACTACCTGCCCCCCCTACACTCTAACCACTAGGCTACCCGCCGCCCCTCCACTCTAACCACTAGACTACCTGCCACCTCTACACTCTAATCACTAGACTACCTGCCACCTCTACACTCTAACCACTAGGCTACCTGCCACCACACATCGTGTTCATATCCTTTGCTAGTTAGTGAGTTATTAGCCCAGTTATATATAATGTGTAGTCAGCAATAGGGGAGTGATTGCTTCCTACAAGAGCACATTACGTGTACATTTCTAGACATCTTTGAAAAGCGAGTCAGGGTAAAGAGTTTTTTTATATCATAAAGGGGCAGAGTTGTATTTTGAGACAGGCTTGAATAAGCTTAGTAGCCAATAGGCAGAGGGTAGCATAATTGGTCTGATTCTCTGTATTAATAGTATGGGAATAATAATGCATTATATTTTGTAAAAGAGGTTTCTTGTATCCAACAACACAATGTTTTCAGTCACTTCCTTGTCTGAAGGACAAATGGATCAACAGGTTCATGTCAAGCTCTGCATGTTATTTTCTCTCAGAAGTCTCGTGGAATGTAGGCCTGCATTGAACACCACACATTGGCAGCTACTGTAGGCTGAATGATAGAACAGCTATTCCCATGTTAAAAGGTTATGGGTTGCATTTTCTCCATTGTTTTTTGATGGTAGCCCACTCTGGTAGGCCTACATTGTGATCAAATAGCCACAGTAGCCTACTTTGCCACTGTTAAAACTATGCACCGATATGACATTTTTGCCCGTTACCAATATCCAATATTTTCCTTGACAAAAAACCTGATACCGATAGCCTGTATTTACAATTTTAGCGGCCTTTTAAGCATTCTAGTACGGTTAAATAGTTAACACACACACATGGACACAGCAGTCTTACGGCACTGCATCTCAGCGCAAGAGGTGTCACTACAGTCCCTGGTTCGAATCTGGGCTGTATCACATCCGGATGTGATTGGGAGTCTCATAGGGGCGGCGCACAATTAGCCCAGCGTCGTCCGGGTTTGGCCGGGGTAGGCCGTCATTGTCAAATAAGAATTTATTTGATTTATTGCCTAGTTTAAATAAAGGTTTAAATAAAAGGGCACACGTGGCTGTATGCAGCTCTTGCTTTGATGTCAAAACAAGCTGCATCTACTCATGGCCACAGCTGTAAACACGGTCCAGTTCAAAGTAAAAGTGTAGAATACAGGTTGAGTCGTGCGCAATAGAATCCTACTCTGATGCATTCTGCCTACAAAACAAATTGTGTTTTTTTGCATAGTTCATTTTGTTTCGGTATGTTGCATTGAAACTGTGGCTAATATTTGCCGTTTGATTCGATCACAATTGCCACAGTAACAGGGAAACGTTGATAGTGTTTAAACAGGGGAAAATCTCAAGAACAGTTGGAATGAAGTTCAATCTCCTGCTTTTTCTCCTTGGGCTGATAGTGCCTCTGTGCAGAAGTCTCGGCGACTGCGCGCCCACGTGCAGCTTAGGGGAAACATGGGCACTGAAGCCTTTCTGTATGCTATATAAAGCTTTTGTAAATTGTTGTTTGTTTTAAGTGGGACCTCGATTATATAGTGTTGGGGATGCTACTCTTAAAATATAGCTTACCAAGCTACCAATTACTTCACACTGGAATAAGTTAAGCTACACCAAAGAAAAATATAGTTTACTTTACAGAAGTTACTTTGAAAAAGTAGTTCACTACACCTAAACTACTTAATGAATACGTATCATATGTACATCTGAAATAAACAGAGTACAAATTGCTAGAACAGATCCCTCTGGAGTCAGACGGTGAAAAGATTTGTAATTTCAAACCCCAAAAATGAGAATTAGGCAGGTCTGATGCTGAAAAAGAAAGGATATTCTAGCCTACTTATTTTAGCAAAAACAGCAGTGTGTATTTCCAGTAGTTAGCTACATGGTAAAACAGTAGTGTGTAGTTCCGGTAGTTAGCTTCACCGCTACATGGTAAAACAGTGGTGTGTAGTTCCGGTAGTTAGCTACACCGCTACATGGTTAAACAGTAGTGTGTAGTTCCGGTAGTTAGCTACACCGCTACATGGTAAAACAGTAGTGTGTATTTCCAGTAGTTAGCTACACCGCTACATGGTAAAACAGTAGTGTGTATTTCCAGTAGTTAGCTCCACCGCTACATGGTAAAACAGTAGTGTGTAGTTCCAGTAGTTAGCTACACCGCTACATGGTAAAACAGTAGTGTGTAGGTCCAGTAGTTAGCTACACCGCTACATGGTAAAACAGTAGCGTGTAGTTCCAGTAGTTTGCTACACGGTAAAACAGTAGTGTGTAGTTCCAGTAGTTAGCTACACCGCTACATGGTAAAACAGTAGCGTGTAGTTCCAGTAGTTAGCTACACGGTAAAACAGTAGTGTGTAGTTCCAGTAGTTAGCTACACCGCTACATGGTAAAACAGTGGTGTGTAGTTCCAGTAGTTAGCTACACCGCTACATGGTAAAACAGTAGTGTGTAGTTCCAGTAGTTAGCTACACCGCTACATGGTAAAACAGTAGTGTGTAGTTCCAGTAGTTAGCTACATGGTAAAACAGTAGTGTGTAGTTCCAGTAGTTAGCTACACCGCTACACGGTAAAACAGTAGTGTGTAGTTCCAGTAGTTAGCTACACCGCTACATGGTAAAACAGTAGTTAGCTACACCGCTACATGGTAAAACAGTAGTTAGCTACACCGCTACATGGTAAAACAGTAGTTAGCTACACCGCTACATGGTAAAACAGTAGTGTGTAGTTCCAGTAGTTAGCTACATGGTAAAACAGTAGTGTGTAGTTCCAGTAGTTAGCTACACCGCTACACGGTAAAACAGTAGTTAGCTACACCGCTACATGGTAAAACAGTAGTTAGCTACACCGCTACATGGTAAAACAGTAGTTAGCTACACCGCTACATGGTAAAACAGTAGTGTGTAGTTCCAGTAGTTAGCTACACCGCTACATGGTAAAACAGTAGTTAGCTCCACCGCTACACGGTAAAACAGTAGTTAGCTCCACCGCTACATGGTAAAACAGTAGTTAGCTACACCGCTACATGGTAAAACAGTAGTTAGCTACACCGCTACATGGTAAAACAGTGGTGTGTAGTTCCAGTAGTTAGCTACACCGCTACACGGTAAAACAGTAGTGTGTAGTTCCAGTAGTTAGCTACACCGCTACATGGTAAAACAGTAGTGTGTAGTTCCAGTAGTTAGCTACACCGCTACATGGTAAAACAGTAGTGTGTAGTTCCAGTAGTTAGCTACACCGCTACATGGTAAAACAGTGGTGTGTAGTTCCAGTAGTTAGCTACACCGCTACACGGTAAAACAGTGGTGTGTAGTTCCAGTAGTTAGCTACACCGCTACATGGTAAAACAGTAGTGTGTAGTTCCAGTAGTTAGCTACACCGCTACATGGTAAAACAGTGGTGTGTAGTTCCAGTAGTTAGCTACAGCGCTACATGGTAAAACAGTAGTGTGTAGTTCCAGTAGTTAGCTACACTGCTACATGGTAAAACAGTAGCGTGTAGTTCCAGTAGTTAGCTACACGGTAAAACAGTAGTGTGTAGTTCCAGTAGTTAGCTACACCGCTACATGGTAAAACAGTAGTGTGTAGTTCCAGTAGTTAGCTACATGGTAAAACAGTAGCGTGTAGTTCCAGTAGTTAGCTACATGGTAAAACAGTAGTGTGTAGTTCCAGTAGTTAGCTACACCGCTACATGGTTAAACAGTAGTGTGTAGTTCCAGTAGTTAGCTACACCGCTACATGGTAAAACAGTAGTTAGCTACACCGCTACATGGTAAAACAGTAGTGTGTAGTTCCAGTAGTTAGCTACACCGCTACACGGTAAAACAGTGGTGTGTAGTTCCAGTAGTTAGCTACACCGCTACATGGTAAAACAGTAGTGTGTAGTTCCAGTAGTTAGCTACACCGCTACATGGTAAAACAGTGGTGTGTAGTTCCAGTAGTTAGCTACAGCGCTACATGGTAAAACAGTAGTGTGTAGTTCCAGTAGTTACCTTCACCGCTACATGGTAAAACAGAAAATAAATACTGAAAAAAACGACCTATATTACAATTTAGTTGATTAACTACCACCAAGCTACTGCAAAATGTAGTTAAATTACTAATTGAACTGCATGCAGTTCACTCCTCCCCAACACGGATTATGTCCTAATAATAAGCATTCAAAAATGGTACTAAATGAATGTATTCCATTCCCATGTTAAGCAGCAACACTTGTAGAAAGACAAGCATTTCTTCTCTATAACAGAACACGCTGCTCTTACCTCAACATCGTGGCCAGCCCTACCCCCAACTGTCCAAGGCCGCCTGAGAGTGAAAGAGAAAACATACAGTGCAATATTAAAATATTCAATATTAAAAACATTAAACAGGGCATTCGAAAAGTATTCAGACCCATTGACTTTTTCCCCCACATTTTGTTACGTTACAGCCACATTCTAAAATGGATGAAATTGTTTTTTTCTTCCCCCTCGTCAATCTACACACAATACCCCATACTGACAAAGCAATAACATTTTTTTTTTTTTTGAAATGGTCGCAAATGTATAAAACAAACTGAAATATAACATTTACATAAGTATTCAGACCCTTTACTCAGTACTTTGTTGAAGCACCTTTGGCAGCGATTACATCCTCGAGTCTTCTTGGGTGTGACGTTACAAGCTTGGCACTCCTGTGTTTTGGGGAGTTTCTCTCATTCTTCTCTGCAGATCCTCTCAAGTTCTGTCAGGTTGGATGGGGAGCATTACTGCACAGATATTTTCAGGTCTCCAGAGATGTTCAGGCTCTGGCTGGGCCACATAAGGACATTCAGAGACTTGTTCCGAAGCCACTTCTACATTGTCTTGATTGTGTGCTTAGGGTTGTTGTCCTTAGTCTGAGGTCCTGAGTGCTCTGGAGCAGGTTTTCATCAAGGATGACTGGAACGAATTGCAAAAATCGCTGAAGCTGGAGACTTACATTTCCCTCACTAACTTTAAACATCAGCTATCTGAGCAGCTAACCAATCGCTGCAGCTGTACATAGTCCATCTGTAAATAGCCCACCCAATCTACCTACCTCATCCCCATATTGTTTTTATTTACTTTGCTGCTCTTTTGCACACCAGTATCTCTACTTACACACCATTATCTGCTATTTATCACTCCAGTGTTAATCTGTTAAATTGTAATTACTTTGCTACCATGGCCTATTTATTGCCTTACCTCCTCACGCCATTTGCACACACTTTATATAGACTTTCTTTTTTTTCTATTGTGTTATTGACTGTTTGTTTCTTCCATGTGTATTTCTGTGTTGTTGTTTCTGTCGCACTGCTTTGCTTTATCTTGGCCAGGTCGCAGTTGTAAATGAGAACTTGTTCTCAAATAGCCTACCTGGTTAAATAAAGGTGTTCTCAACTGGCCTACCTGGTTAAATAAAGGTGTTCTCAACTAGCCTACCTGGTTAAATAAAGGTGTTCTCAACTAGCCTACCTGGTTAAATAAAGGTGTTCTCAACTAGCCGACCTGGTTAAATAAAGGTGAAATAAAAAAATGATCTCGCTGTACTTTGCTCCGTTCATCTTTCCCTCGATCCTGACTAGTCTCCCAGTCCCTGCCGCTGAAAAACATCCCCACAGCATGATGCTGCCACCACCATGCTTCACCGTAGGGATGGTGCCAGGTTTCCTCCAGATGTGACGCTTGGCATTCAGGCCAAAGAGTTCAATCTTGGTTTCATCAGATCAGAGAATCTTGTTTCTCATGGTCTGAGAGTCTTTTGGTCTGAGAGTCTTTTGGTAAACTCCACGTGGGCTGTCATTTTCCTTTTACTGAGGAGTAGCTCCCGTCTGGCCACTCTACCATAAAGGCCTGATTGGTGGAGTGCTGCAGAGATGGTTGTCCTTCTGGAAGGTTCTCCCATCTCCACAGAGGACCTCCAGAGCTCTGTCAGAGTGACCATCAGGTTCATGGTCACCTCCCTGACCAAGGCCCTTCTTCCCCGGTTCCTCAGTTTGGCTGGGCGGCCAGCTCTAGGAAGAGTCTCGCTGGTTCCAAACTTCTTCCACTTAAGAGTGATGGAGGACAATGTGTTCTTGGGGACCTTCAATGCTGCAGAAATATTTTGGTACCCTTCCCCAGATCTGTGCCTCGACACAATCCTGACCCGGAGCTCTATGAACAATTCCTTCGACCTCATGGCTTGGTTTTTTGCTCTGACATGCACTGTCAACTGTGGGACCTTATATAGACAGGTGTGTGCCTTTCCAAATCATGTCCAATCAATTGAATTTATCACAGGTGGACTCTAATCAAGTTGTAGAAACAGCTCAAGGATGATCAATGGAAACAGGATGCACCTGAGCTCAACTTTGAGTCTCATAGCAAAGGGTCTGAATACTTATGTAAAGAAGCTATATATATATATATTTTTTTTTTATACATTTGCAAAAAAATGTGCGAAGCAGAGTAGCAGAGGGAGTGAAAAGGGAGAGGGTCAGGGCTACAGGGGTTCTATCCTATTGATCCTGCTTGTAAACACTGTGATGTTCCCTTCACACAACAAACCAAGCGCTTTATAAATCCAGCTATCTGTTGCTTGGGAGCCTCGTTTAGGTTCACTTAGGACAAAGCTTCTTTACCTTAGATAGAGGTCCTATTGTGTGGTATTGAGGTTGTAAGGTTTAAGGTTCACTTCCCATCAATAGAGTTATTCCTACTGTGTCTGTTGCTTGAGAATCCTTGGTAATGTTCAGTTAGACCAAGTTCATCTTCTTCACGGAGAGAGATTGTGTTATTGAGGTTCGTCCCACAGAATACAGCGAGCTGGATAGCCGTTAGAGAAAGGTTTGTTTCTTCAGATCATTGTGAATAGATCCTTTTGTGGTAAGTTGTAACAGGGATTCCTCCCCCAGGTGATGATGCCTCTCTGAGCTTTTACCTGATTGATTGGTCTTACCTGTGATGAGCACCTTGGGGTGGTCCGTCTCGGAGAAGGACACGGAGTGGAAACTGGCGTCTGAGGTGACCTGGCGGGGTGAGAAGCTGATGGTCCGTACGGCCACTGTGATTGGTCGACAGCCACATCCTGGGCTCAGGAGGGCCTGCTTAGCCACCTTGCTGAATGTTCTGATAAAAGGCATTTTCACAGTCACCTAAAGGAGGAGGAAAAGGACAGTGTAAGGACCCTTCACCTGAATACTTTACAAATAGGTAGAACGATTTTGTTGTCAAGGACTCAAACTTATGGTTCTGTATACATTACATATAATAATGTCTTAGTTTTTTTTCACTACAAGGTTGGTCATACCAGCTTGACTATGTCTAGGCCCGGGACAGAAAGCATTGAGACTTTCTGTCGTCATTCTTTGGCGACTTAATAAGTGTCAATTATGCAGCAACTGTGTCTCATGGCAGAGACACGGTGTACAGTAGGCATCCCCCCGGGGACTCCAGAGGTGCCAAGAAATGAGGCGTGAAAAGAAAAAACGGGACCACTAACGGAATTGGAATGAATGACGGAGAGCCTCGCTTGCTCAGCAGTCGTGACATTGCTTCGTTTTTGTCTGCGAAACACAGGCTCTCTCTCAAATGGTCATTTATTCCCTTTGTAGTACACTTATTTATTATCTTTACCACAGAGCCTGGTCAAAAGTATTGCATAATGGGAATTGGGTGCCATTTTGGGACGAAGCGACAGTCTCACTACATAAATTACAGACCTGTCCTCAAATTACAGTAGCCTAGCCTGCCATTCTTGTCTCGGTTTACTCCTGCGTCTCCGACGTTGCCTAGGCTAACAGTAATTTGAGTAACTTGGAGAGAGGGGGGGGGGGGGGATGAGAAAATTGATCTCTTCCTAGATTTTATTGTACCTTCATTCTCTCGGTGAAAATAGGCTTTTCGTTATTAAAAAGAGTTGTCATTCTACACAAATTAAAATGGGTTACATTGTGACGCGTAATCCGTTATAAAAAAAATAATGAATTAACACTGACGATGGAACTTTCTATACATTGTGTTCCATGCCCATTTACTTCCGTGGGACAAAGCATATTTTCAAAAAAATAAAACAAAGACACCCCATCCATCCATCCATCCATCCATCCATGATTTGTCCTCCTACAACATCACGCCTATCATACTGTATGGGTATCCGTCATCCACACGTCTATCATACTGTATGGGTATCCGTCATCCACACGTCTATCATACTGTATGGGTATCCGTCATGCACACGTCTAACATACTGTATGGGTATCCGTCATCCACACGCCTATCATACTGTATGGGTATCCGTCATCCACACGTCTATCATACTGTATGGGTATCCGTCATCCACACGTCTATCATACTGTATGGGTATCCGTCATCCAGACGTCTAACAACTGCTCTGAAGAACAAACATTTTGCTGCGCTCGCTTCGGATATCCGGAACGTCCGGGATAATAAAGCTTCCGGAAGAAGTGAACTTAAGTAACCTTATACTAGTCGTCCCCCGCCTTCGCTCTCTTACCCAATCAGGGCACAGAGGAGTTGATATGAGGGTGGATGATGACAGTGCCAGACAGACAGACTGTAGCTGAATGGTGACATTAGCTACAAGCTGTTCCAAGGTTTTAGGGCATTGGGTTTAAATGTCCCCCCCCCCCCCCCCTCTCAGAACTGACTTGTATGTGAACTGTGTAATATGAACTAATTTAGGCTAGCGTAGGCCTATGCAATATGAACTAATTTAGGCTAGCGTAGGCCTGTGTAATATGAACTAATTTAGGCTAGCGTAGGCCTGTGCAATATGAACTAATTTAGGCTAGCGTAGGCCTGTGTAATATAAACTAATTTAGGCTAGCGTAGGGCCTATGCAATATAAACTAATTTAGGCTAGCGTAGGGCCTATGCAATATAAACTAATTTAGGCTAGCGTAGGCCTATGCAATATGAACTAATTTAGGCTAGCGTAGGGCCTATGCAATATAAACTAATTTAGGCTAGCGTAGGGCCTATGCAATATAAACTAATTTAGGCTAGCGTAGGCCTATGTAATATGAACTAATTTAGGCTAGCGCTGGCCTATGTAATATGAACTAATTTAGGCTAGCGTAGGGCCTATGCAATATGAACTAATTTAGGCTAGCGTAGGCCTATGTAATATGAACTAATTTAGGCTAGCGTAGGCCTACTCTATAGGCCTGTAGTCACATAAGTGATGGAGCTACAGTACTGTAGGTACTGTAATATCACACCAGTACGCTCGGCCTGTTCAGTAATAGTCTATACTCCAGGCCTACTGTACTGTTCAGTAGTAGACAGAGGGAGGTATTTGTGTTCATTTCTGGTTTCTTCGGTCCAGCCATGCGTCGTGTGTAACTGCTGCAGTGGGTTCACAAGGCCAGCGGCAGTACGTACCTCAGTGGAAACGACAGAGAGGAAGAGAGACATGGAATGGAGAGGGACAGGGAGGTTAGGGCTGGAGGACGAAGGCCCAAACCTGACAGAGAAGTGTTATAGTATGTGTCTGTGTGAGGGTCTGTTTGACGGACAGCTGTCTGGAACCCCAGAGCAGCACAGAGAGAGAGGCTTTGTATTTTATATATATATATATATATATATATATATATATATATATATATATATATATATATATATATATATATATATATATATATATATATTTTTTTTTTTTTTTTTTTTAATATTTGTTTATTTAATATTGAAACAATATTTAAAAAAAATAAGGAAGTTGTAAGCTTACAAAGCTGTCAAACCTTCCAATCTAAACAATGCATATAAATAAAAGGAATTATATTAAGGCTCTTGATTATTAAGTTAATAAATCAAATATACACAGGTGTACTGTACTGTTCAGTAGTAGACTATACTCCAGGCCTACTGTCAGATAAAAAATAATCACAGGCAGTTGTTCATTTATTATTAGCTTAGTAATTGTTCTAAGCTTTTCCAAGTAATTGATCAAATGTATCAAAGGCTGTTCATTTGGTATGTGTCTGCAGTAAATCTTCAAACAGATAGCCACGCAGTCATTGTTCTCAGAGTGATTTTTACGACAGTTACTAACATGTGAAACGGTTACCGATTTTACACACTGACCAAATTCCTCTTTTAAATTAGCGCCCTCATCAATCACCAAGATGATGAGCCAAAACCAAGATGATTAGCCAACACTGTCTGACTCTCACATCATGTAGTCCTAAACCGGTTACATCATTTCCTTGTGCTCCGTTTAAATGTTTGTTTTAATTTGGCTAGCCCATTCAGTAGCCTATTTAATCTGGGTGTGGATGGCATGAAATATCAAATTTAAAAAAAAAGTCAGATTCATATATATATATATATGGATAATTCATTTTAAACAGGTTGTTGCTCTATCATGTGGCTATTTTAGTACGTCTGCTACGTTATATTACTGTTTAAGCAATCTTGTCTTGGCTATATTCCCGGAAAGATGACCGCTTTCTCGCTCATCCTCATTCCATATGCTGATCCTCATCCTATAACAAGGTTTGTAAACGCAGCATGTCTCTCTATAGGTTATTAAGGGCCAGATATTTTTTATTTTTTTTGCAGAATCACCATGATGTTCCATTTCTGCCTCTTCCTTAATCAAACAGTAGAATCAATCGGAGTATATAGGTCTATATAACTAGATTGGCGACAGTCTTTAATAATCAAAGGGAGCTTCCGGTCCTTGTGCTCTAATGTTTCAATTGACCGTATTGCCTCTTTTATGATGTAATAATTGAATCTCCTATTCGACACCGTTCATGTTAATGTAGACGGTGACCTGGGTCCAATTGGAGTGTATATAGTAATATTATATGCCATGGCAAAACCCATCCAACCTCTGGTATAGCAAACAAAGGCCAGGTCCATGCCACATAATGGATTTAGGCTAAAACACATGGGATTATACCGTTGTCGTTGCATCAGGATATTATGCTGGCAGTAGGATCGCGGATTCTTTTCTTCTTTTTTTGCCACCCTGCAAAGACACGCTAAACTTTGCATTCTAGTATAGTTCAACTGTTTTTTTCACAGCTTTGCAACCACCTTTGAATGAGCTGTTATATCTCCTTATTGTTTTCCTTTTGTCTTAAAATACATGTTGCTGAAAGGATAGGTGTGCCAACAGTAGAATCAATCGGAGTATATAGGTCTATATAACTAGATTGGCGACAGTCTTTAAAATACATCCATCCCAATTTGCGTCTGTATAAACAACTAAATTCTCTCATTAGATAATTCTCCATTCTGCTTAAGAAATGTGAGTAAAATCCCGATTCACTTTACAGAAAATATTAGCTTTAACTCAATTAATTCCAATGAATAATGATTTTACTCACCAGATAAAAAGCCGGGGGATCTTTATAAAACTCGATGATACGAGTGTCCCTGTTTTTCTTGTCGCCTTGGTTAGTTCTAGAAAAAAAGGGTATTTTGTCTTTAATAGCTGGTGTAGCGGACGACACGTTCCGTCTTCTTGAAGTATTGCATCAGCCCCAGACGTGAGGGTTATATATCAGCCGAGCCATCTGGGTTCAACACAACCCGGCTTCCTCTCTGATTGGCGGGGCCTCGGAGGTGTGGTCCCGCTGTCGCATACACGTGGTAACCTATCTTCTTTTTTCATTTTTTTTCATTGAACCTTTATTTAAACTATGCAAGTCAGTTTTAAGAACAAATTCTTATTTTACAATGAAGGCCTACCAAAAGGCAAAAGGTCTCATGTGAGGACGGGGGCTCCGATTAAAAATGAAAAATGAAATAAAAATATAGGACAAAAACACACGTCATGTTAAAAGAGACACCACAACACTACATAGAGACCTAAGACAACAACATAGCATGGTAGAAACACATGAAAACACAGCATGATAGCAACACAACATGGCAGCAACACAACATGGTAGCAGCACAAAACATGGTACACAAATTATTGTGCACAGACAACAGCACAAAGGGCAAGAAGGTAGAGACAACAATACATCACACAAAGCAGCTACAACTGTCAGTAAGAGTCCATGATTGAGTCTTTGAATGAAGAGATTGAGATAAAACAGTCCAGTTTGAGTGTGAGTTGCAGCTCGTTCCAGTCGCCAGCTGCAGCGAACTGAAAAGAGGAGCGACCCAGGGATGTGTGTGCTTTGGGGACCTTTAACAGAATGTGACTAGCAGAACGGGTGTTGTATGTGGAGGATGAGGGCTGCAGTAAATATCTCAGATAGGGTGAGTGAGGTCTAAGAGGGTTTTATAAATAAGCATCAACCAGTGGGTCTTGTGACAGGTATACAGAGATGACCAGTTTACAGAGGAGTATAGAGTGCAGTGACGTGTCCTATAAAGAGCATTGGTGGCCAATCTGATGGCCGAATGGTAAAGAACCTCTAGCCGCTCGAGAGCATCCTTACCTGCCGTCCAATTATTCATATTTTTTTATTTAACCAGGTTAGCCAGTTGAGAACAAGTTCTTATTTACAACTGCGACTTGGCCAAGATAAAGCAAAGCAGTACGACACAAACAATAACACAGAGTTACACATGGAATAAACAAATGTACATTCAGTCAACAACACAATAGAAAAATCTGTATACAGTGTGTGCAAATGAAGTAAGGAGGTAAGACAATAAATCGGCCAATAGTGGCGAAGTAATTACAATTTAGCAATTTACACTGGAGTGATATATGTGCAGATGAGGATGTGCAAGTAGAAATACTGGTGTGCAAAAGAGCAGAAAAACAAAAAACAAATATGGGGATGAGGTAGGTAGTTGGTTGGATGGGCTATTTACAGATGGGCTGTGTACAGCTGCAGCGATCGGTAAACTGCCCTGACAGCTGATGCTTTAAGTTAGTGAGGGAGATATAAGTTTCCAACTTCAGTGATTTTTGCAATTCGTTCAAGTCATTGGCAGCAGAGAACTGGAAGGAAAGTTGGCCAAATGGGTGTTGGTTTTGGGGGTGACCAGTGAAATATACCTGCTGGAGCGCGTCCTACGGGTGGGTGTTGCTATCGTGACCAGTGAGCTGAGATAAGGCGGAGCTATACCTAGCAAAGACTTATAGATGACCTGGAGCCAGTATGTTTGGCGACGAATATGTAGCGATGACTAGCCACCGAGAGCATACAGGTCGCAGTGGTGGGTGGTATATGTGACTTTGGTGACTGTCATGCCCTGACCTTAGTATTCTTTGTTTTCTTTATTATTTTGGTTAGGTCAGGGTGTGACATGGGGGATGTATGTGTTTGTCTTGTCTAGGGGTTTTGTATGTTTATGGGGTGTTTACTAGTCTAGGTGTTTGTATTTCTATGGTTGCCTAGATTGGTTCTCAATTAGAGGCAGCTGTTTATCGTTGTCTCTGATTGGGAACCATATTTAGGCAGCCATATTCCATTGGGTATTTCGTGGGTTATTGTCTATGTATTTGTTGCTTGTGTCTGCACTTTATATATTATAGCTTCACGTTTGTTTTGTTGTTTTGATTAGTTTGTTTAAGTGTTCTTTGTTTCGTGTTTAATAAATAGAAGAATGTATTCGTATCACGGTGCGCCTTGGTCCTCCTCTCTTCCTCCATACGACGAACGTGACCGTGACAAAACGGATGCCACTGTGATAGACTGCATCCAATTTGCTGAGGAGAGTATTGGAGGCTATTTTGTAAATGACATTGTCGAAGTCAAGGATCGGTAAGATAGTCAGCTTTACGGGGGTATGTTTTGCAGCGTGAGTGAAGGATGCTTTGTTTGCGAAATAGGAAGCCGATTCTAGATTTAATTTTGGATTGGAAATGCTTAATGTGAGTCTGGAAGGAGAGTTTACAGTCTAGCCAGACACCTAGGTATTTATAGTTGTCCACATATTCTAAGTCAGAACCATCCAGAGTAGTGATGCTAGTCGGGTGGGCGGGCGGGCAGGTGTGGCCAGCGATCGGTTGAAGAGCATGCATTTAGTTTTACTAGCATTTAAGAGCAGTTGGAGGCCACGGAAGTAGTGTTATATGTCGTTGGCGCTCGTTTGGAGGTTTGTTAACACAGTTATAAATTACGTCTCCGTAATCTAGCATGGTTAGCATGATCATCTGAATCAGGGTTAGTTCGTCAGCTGTGGTGAAAGAGGAGCGACTACGATAGAGGAAACCAAGTCTATCTACCAGTTGCTGGAACGTCCGATTTTGGTTTCCCATTGGTTCTGGGAAATCTAGCCATAAGTTTCCTGACTGGTTAAACAGAATGTTTTTGGAACTTTCTGCGAACAGAAGTGAACATTTTGCCTGTTCTGGGAACTTGATTTTTTTGGTCGATAGGAGGTTCTGAGAACGTTTTTGTTAAGGCTGTCGCTTTCCTCATCCTCAGATGAGGTGAGGAGAGAAGGATCTTCAGACCAAAATGCGGAGTCAGGGAAATAAGCCATCTTTATTACAAATACGACGTAGACTAAACAAAACAAAACACTTTCAAAACTTACAAAATAACAAAACGACGTTGACGCAACCTGAACATAAACTTACATGGACAAACGTAAACTCACGAACAGGAACGTACATCGAAACATACGAACAGCCCAAACAGCTCCGAAAGTGAAAACACATCGAACACAACGAAGACATCACAGGAGACAATCACCCACAAACAAACAGTGAGAATGCCCTACCTAAATATGACTCTTGATTAGAGGAAAACGCAAACCACCTGCCTCTAATCAAGAGCCATACCAGGCAAACCAAAAACAACATAGAAACAGATAACATAGACTGCCCACCCAAAACTAACGCCCTGACCATAAACACATAAAAACTAACATAAATAGGTCAGGACTGTTACAGTACCCCCCCCCCTCAAGGTGCGAACGCCGGGCGCACCAGCACAAAGTCCAGGGGAGGGTCCGGGTGGGCAGTTGACCACGGTGGTGGTTCCGGCTCAGGACGCTGTCCCCACACCACCATAGTCACTCCCCTCTTCTGTCTACCCCCTCCACTGACCACCCTAAAACTACTTTCCCCAAAATAAACAGCCAGCACCGGGACAAGGGGCAGCACCGGGACAAGGGGTAGCACCGGGACAAGGGGCAGCACCGGAACAAGGGGCAGCACCAGGATAAGGAACAGCACCGGAATAAGGGGCAGCACCGGGACAAGGGGCAGCACCGGGACAAGGGGCAGCACCGGGACAAGGGGCAGCACCGGGACAAGGGGCAGCACCGGGACAAGGGGCAGCACCGGGACAAGGGGCAGCACCGGGACAAGGGGCAGCACCGGGACAAGGGGCAGCACCGGGACAAGGGGCAGCACCGGGACAAGGGGCAGATCCCGGCTGAAGGACTCTGGCAGGTCCTGTTTGGACGGCTCTGGCAGGTCCTGGCTGGACGGCTCTGGCAGGTCCATGCAGGCTGACGGCTCTCGACACTCATGGCAGACTGACGGCTCTCTACACTCATGGCAGGCTGACGGCTCTCGACGCTCATGGCAGGCTGACGGCTCTCGACGCTCATGGCAGGCTGACGGCTCTCGACGCTCATGGCAGGCTGACGGCTCTCGACGCTCATGGCAGGCTGACGGCTCTGGCTGCTCATGGCTCTCTGACGGCTCTGGCTGCTCATGGCTCTCTGACGGCTCTGGCTGCTCATGGCTCTCTGACGGCTCTGGCTGCTCATGGCTCTCTGACGGCTCTGGCTGCTCATGGCTCTCTGACGGCTCTGGCTGCTCATGGCTCTCTGACGGCTCTGGCTGCTCATGGCTCGCTGGCGGCTCTGGCAGATCCTGTCTGGTTGGCGGCTCTGGCAGATCCTGTCTGGTTGGCGGCTCTGGCAGATCCTGTCTGGTTGGCGGCTCTGGCAGATCCTGTCTGGTTGGCGGCTCTGGCAGATCCTGTCTGGTTGGCGGCTCTGGCAGATCCTGTCTGGCTGACGGCTCTAGCGGCTCCTGTCTGGCTGACGGCTCTAGCGGCTCCTGTCTGGCAGATGGCTCTGTAGGCTCATGGCAGACGGGCGGCTTTGCAGGCTCATGGCAGACGGGCGGCTTTGCAGGCTCATGGCAGACGGATGGCTCAGACGGCGCTGGGGAGACGGATGGCTCAGATGGCGCTGGAGAGACGGATGGCTCAGATGGCGCTGGAGAGACGGATGGCTCAGATGGCGCTGGAGAGACGGATGGCTCAGATGGCGCTGGGGAGACGGATGGCTCAGATGGCGCTGGGGAGACGGATGGCTCAGATGGCGCTGGGGAGACGGATGGCTCAGATGGCGCTGGGGAGACAGATAGCTCTGTAGGGAGAAGAAGGAGAGACAGCCTGGTGCGTGGTCTAGGCACCGGCTGCACTGGAGGCACCGTGCTAATGACAAGCACCTTCCTACTAGTGCGGGGAGCAGGGACAGGGCACACTGTATTCTCAAAGCCTACTCTATCCCTGATGCGTGGTACCGGCACTGGTGACACCGGGCTGAGGACAAGCACATCAGGATTAGTAGGGGGAGAAGATACAGTGTGTTCAGGGCTCTGGAGACGCACAGGTGGCTTAGTGCGTGGTGCCGGAACTGGAGGCACCGGGCTAGATACACGCACTACAGGGAGAGTGCGTGGAGGAGGAACAGGGCTCAGGATACGCACTGGTAGCCTAGTGCGTAGTGTAAACACTGTAGGTACTAGGCTGGGGCGGGGAGGTGGTGCCGGAAATACCGGACCGTGGAGGCGTACTGGCTCTCTTGAGCATTGAGCCTGCCCGACCTTACCTGGTTGAATGCTCCCGGTTGCCCGACCAGTGCGGGGAGGTGGAATAACCCGCACCGGCCTATGTAGGCGAACCGGGGAAACCATGCGTAAGGCAGGTGCCATGTATGCCGGCCCGAGGAGACGCACTGGAGACCAGACGCGTTGAGCCGGCCTCATGACACCTGGCTCAATACCCAATCTAGCCCTCCCAGTGCGGGGAGGTGGAATAACCCGCACTGGGCTATGTACTCGTACAGGAGACACCGTGCGCTCTACTGCGTAACACGGCGCCTGCCCGTACTCCCGCTCTCCACGGTAAGCCTGGGAAGTGGGCGCAGGTCTCCTACCTGCCCTTGGCCCACTATCTCCTAGCCCCCCCCCAAGAAATTTTTGGGAATTACTTACGGGCTTTTTTGGCTTCCGTGCCAGACACGTTCCCTCATAGCTCCGGTTCCTCTCTCCGGTAGCCTCCGCTCTCCTCAGTGCCTCCAGCTGTTCCCATGGGAGGCGATCTCTACCAGCTAGGATCTCCTCCCATGTGTAGACACCCTTTCCGTCCAAAACATCGTCCCATGTCCATTGCTCCATCTTATCCTGTCCCTTTCTCCGTTGACTCCGTCGAGCATTCCCATACCGCTTGGTCACTGTTTGTTGGTGGGTGATTCTGTTAAGGCTGTCGCTTTCCTCATCCTCAGATGAGGTGAGGAGAGAAGGATCTTCAGACCAAAATGCGGAGTCAGGGAAATAAGCCATCTTTATTACAAATACGACGTAGACTAAACAAAACAAAACACTTTCAAAACTTACAAAATAACAAAACGACGTTGACGCAACCTGAACATAAACTTACATAGACAAACGTAAACTCACGAACAGGAACGTACATCGAAACATACGAACAGCCCAAACAGCTCCGAAAGTGAAAACACATCGAACACAACGAAGACATCACAGGAGACAATCACCCACAAACAAACAGTGAGAATGCCCTACCTAAATATGACTCTTGATTAGAGGAAAACGCAAACCACCTGCCTCTAATCAAGAGCCATACCAGGCAAACCAAAAACAACATAGAAACAGATAACATAGACTGCCCACCCAAAACTAACGCCCTGACCATAAACACATAAAAACTAACATAAATAGGTCAGGACTGTTACAGTTTTACTATGGTTACAGGGAGGTTCTGAGAACGTTTTACTATGGTTCCAGGGAGGTTCTGAGAACGTTTTACTATGGTTCCAGGGAGGTTCTGAGAACGTTTTACTATGGTTCCAGGGAGGTTCTGAGAACGTTTTACTATGGTTACAGGGAGGTTCTGAGAACGTTTTACTATGGTTCCAGGGAGGTTGTGAGAACGTTTTACTATGGTTCCAGGGAGGTTCTGAGAACGTTTTACTATGGTTACAGGGAGGTTCTGAGAACGTTTTACTATGGTTCCAGGGAGGTTCTGAGAACGTTTTACTATGGTTCCAGGGAGGTTCTGAGAACATTTTGCTATGGTTCCAGGGAGGTTCTGAGAACGTTTTACTATGGTTCCAGGGAGGTTCTGAGAACGTTTTACTATGGTTCCAGGGAGGTTCTGAGAACATTTTACTATGGTTCCAGGGAGGTTCTGAGAACGTTTTACTATGGTTCCAGGGAGGTTCTGAGAACGTTTTACTATGGTTCCCTGAAAGTTTTACTGGGAGGTTTTATCAATGTTATTTTGTTAATGAAAAGTATTGGTTATTTGGAGATTGTAACGGTCCTGACCTGTTTTATGTTGTTTTTGTATGTGTTTAGGTCAGGGCATGTGTTTTGGGTGGGCAGTCTATGTTATCTGTTTCTATGTTGGTTTTGGTTGCCTGGTATGGCTCTTAATTAGAGGCAGGTGTTTTGCGTTCTCCTCTAATTAAGAGTCATATTTAGGTAGGGTGTTCTCACTGTTTGTTTGTGGGTGATTGTCTCCTGTGTCTGTGTCGAAGTTACACCATACGGGATTGTTTCGGTTTGTTCGTGCGTTTATGTAGTCTGTTCCTGTGTCAGCGTGCTTCGTGTATTTGTAAGTTCGTTTGTTCAGGTCTGTCTACATCGTTTTGTTATTTTGTTAGTTATATCAAGTATAGTTCGTTTTTCGTCTGTCTGTTCTGTTTATTTAATAAATCATCATGTATTCACAACCCGCTGCGCCTTGGCTCGATCACTACTCCACCTCTTCTTATGAAGAGAGAGAGGAACGCCGTAACAGAGATTTTATAATAACTTTCTTAAAACTTTTACTAAATGTTTCAATAATACTTTTAATAACACTGATAACTTAGGGTAACTGTTTTTAACTCCAAGGACAGATAGGACACAAGGAAATTAATTTGCTTGGCATTAATCATGCAAACACATTACTTTTTTTATTATGGCACGGCATCAGTGAGTTTAAAATCTTCAATCTTCTGTTCTCTATCCATGGAATGAGTCCACTGCGCCACCAGGATGGAGCGAGCATGCCATGTTTCAAGATAGAGGCCAGAGAGAGTTTTGTTGACTCTGAGAACGGAATGTATATGTTTTTAAATAACATTCTTAGAATGTTCTTTGAACGTTACTAATATTTTCTCGTGGTTTTTATGGAACGTTTTCCTAATGTTCTAAGAACATGACTTGGGGTGTGTTCGTAAATTCAATCTGGAGTGCCAGAGTGCGATGAGAGTGAACTATTTGAGAACATTCCCAATGTCAAACCAGTTGGAGAACGTTCCTAAAACATTACCAACGTTTTAACTAAATGTAACCATGTTTGAACTTTTTAGGAAACGTTCTGTTAAAGCAATGAAATACCAAGAAAATAAAGTTTTTCTGTCAAGTTCCTTAAAATGTGCTGAGATTGTTCCAAAGCAACTATCCTGCACCATTCCCAGAAGGTTGTGGGAAGGTTGTATGCAAAATAACCATAGGACAACCGCCGCTCTCACCAAGCTCTAAGAAATATATGGTTCTCAGAACGTTATGCGCTAGCTGGGAGAGGTGGCTGGTGCCAGTGGAGAGCTGAGATCACAACCCACCAGATGCTACCTACTGGAGAGAGCCTCCTCCCAGCAATAGAGTGTTCTGTCACACTAGCATATTGACTGAGGCAGCCGACTGCCTCACATGAAGCCACAAGTCCCCCCCCCCCCATCCTAAATACTGTGTGCCAGTGGTACAGTAGTAGGGAGGTAGGCAAGAGGTCTTGGTGAGGAGGGGAGGAGGTTGGGGGAAAGCAATGCCTTGTGGGCTTTGAGATTCATATCCTGAAGCAACTTGGTTTGTCTTTTATTATTATTATATAATGACTATTTAGTAGTCAACTAATCTGAAGTCAGAAGTAGGTTAACTGGGTCTGTTTCTGCTCTCTCCCTGTGGAAAATGGAGTAGTCAAAAGCACAGACAGGTCTGGGACCAGGCTGGGCTAATTGAGGTAGGAGGTGATCATCTAACTGTGTCCTCTTGTTCAAGAAAAATGCATTGTTGCGTGTGTGTGTGTGTGTGTGTGTGTGTGTGTGTGTGTGTGTGTGTGTGTGTGTGTGTGTGTGTGTGTGTGTGTGTGTGTGTGTGTGTGTGTGTGTGTTGAGACAGAAGTGAAAACTGAAGAAAAAGTGACTATTGTCAACAACAAAAACAATTAAAAGCCCTCTAAACATTTGGGAAGCCAAATTGTTCAGAAACGTCCGGCTTCTTGGGCTTTTCACGGGTCTAGGGTTTACCGAGAGAACCGTGTGACAAACACAAGACATCCAGTCAGCTTCAGTCCTGCGGTTGAAAACAGCTCGTTGATGAGAGGTCGAAGGAGAAGGACTAAGAATGGTGCAAGCTAACAGGCCCGGCCACAAACAGGCCAATAACAGCGCAGCACAACAGTGGTGGCATCTCGGAACTCCTACAACTCGTCGGTCCTTGTCACGGATTGGCTATTGCAGCAGACGACCACATCGGGGTTCCACTCCTATCAGCTAAAAACAAGAAGCCGCTCCAGTGGGCATGCCATCGCCAACGCCATCGCCATCGCCATCGCCATCGCCTGATCCTGTTGCGTCAGGATTTGGCGTAAACAGCAGGAGTCCATGGACCCATCCTGCCTGGTGTCAACGGTACAGGCTGGTGGTGTAACGGTGTGGGGATTGTTTTCCTGTCACATGTCCCTTGATACTACTTGGGCAACGTTTTGTATGCGCTGAAGAATTCAAGCTGTTCATTTTTAAATAGTATTTTAGTAATTTAGCAGACACTCTTATCCAAAGCGACTTACAGTTAGTGAGCCCATGCATTTTCATTCTGGTCCCCCGTGGGAATTGAACACACAACCCTTGCACATTGCAAATGCTTAACTGAGCCACACGGGCAATAAGGGAGGGGGGGGGGGGGGGTTGAACCCGGTTCTAGATGGGTGTACCTAATATACTGGCCACTGAGTGTAGAGAGACCACACAAAAATCTGTCGTTCTGCCCCTAAACAAGGCAGTTAACCCACTGTTCCTAGGTCGTCATTGTAAAATAAGAATGTGTTCTTAACTGACTTGCCTAGTTAAATTTAAAAAATATTGTCCATTTACATGGAAATTCATTTTGTGAAGTCTGCATACAAATACACCAAAACAATCCGCTTTACAACATGCCGTACGGAAAACACTGGAAAGTTAATGCTGTCTACTGTCTGACCGTGTATTAGGCCTACATCTATCCTCTGTCCCACTGTTCAGCAGTCTGATAATAACTACTATCTGACCGTGTATTAGGCCTACATCTATCCTCTGTCCCACTGTTCAGCAGCCTGATAATAACTACTGTCTGACCGTGTATTAGGCCTACATCTATCCTCTGTCCCACTGTTCAGCAGTCTGATACTAACTACTGTCTGACCCCGTTCTGTCCCACTGTTCAGCAGCCTGATAATAACTACTATCTGACCGTGTATTAGGCCTACATCTATCCTCTGTCCCACTGTTCAGCAGTCTGATAATAACTACTATCTGACCGTGTATTAGGCCTACATCTATCCTCTGTCTCGCTGTTCAGCAGTCTGATAATAACTACTGTCTGACCGTGTATTAGGCCTACATCTATCCTCTGTCCCACTGTTCAGCAGTCTGATAATAACTACTGTCTGACCATGTTCTGTCCCACTGTTCAGCAGTCTGATAATAACTACTGTCTGACCCCGTTCTGTCCCACTGTTCAGCAGTCTGATAATAACTACTGTCTGACCGTGTATTAGGCCTACATCTATCCTCTGTCCCACTGTTCAGCAGCCTGATAATAACTACTGTCTGACCTCGTATTAGGCCTACATCTATCCTCTGTCTCGCTGTTCAGCAGTCTGATAATAACTACTGTCTGACCCCGTTCTGTCCCACTGTTCAGCAGTCTGATAATAACTACTGTCTGACCTCGTATTAGGCCTACATCTATCCTCTGTCCCACTGTTCAGCAGCCTGATAATAACTACTGTCTGACCCCGTTCTGTCCCACAGTTCAGCAGCCTGATAATAACTACTATCTGACCGTGTATTAGGCCTACGTCTATCCTCTGTCCCACTGTTCAGCAGTCTGATAATAACTACTGTCTGACCCCGTTCTGTCTCGCTGTTCAGCAGTCTGATAATAACTACTGTCTGACCCCGTTCTGTCTCGCTGTTCAGCAGTCTGATAATAACTACTGTCTGACCGTGTATTAGGCCTACATCTATCGTCTGTCCCACTGTTCAGCAGTCTGATAATAACTACTGTCTGACCCCGTTCTGTCCCACTGTTCAGCAGTCTGATAATAACTACTATCTGACCGTGTATTAGGCCTACATCTATCCTCTGTCCCACTGTTCAGCAGTCTGATAATAACTACTGTCTGACCATGTATTAGGCCTACATCTATCCTCTGTCCCACTGTTCAGCAGCCTGATAATAACTACTGTCTGACCCCGTTCTGTCCCACTGTTCAGCAGTCTGATAATAACTACTGTCTGACCATGTATTAGGCCTACATCTATCCTCTGTCCCACTGTTCAGCAGCCTGATAATAACTACTGTCTGACCCCGTTCTGTCCCACTGTTCAGCAGTCTGATAATAACTACTATCTGACCGTGTATTAGGCCTACATCTATCCTCTGTCCCACTGTTCAGCAGCCTGATAATAACTACTGTCTGACCGTGTATTAGGCCTACATCTATCCTCTGTCCCACTGTTCAGCAGTCTGATAATAACTACTGTCTGACCCCGTTCTGTCCCACTGTTCAGCAGCCTGATAATAACTACTGTCTGACCATGTATTAGGCCTACATCTATCCTCTGTCCCACTGTTCAGCAGTCTGATAATAACTACTGTCTGACCATGTATTAGGCCTACATCTATCCTCTGTCTCGCTGTTCAGCAGCCTGATAATAACTACTATCTGACCGTGTATTAGGCCTACATCTATCCTCTGTCCCACTGTTCAGCAGTCTGATAATAACTACTGTCTGACCGTGTATTAGGCCTACATCTATCCTCTGTCCCACTGTTCAGCAGCCTGATAATAACTACTACCTGACCCCGTTCTGTCTCACTGTTCAGCAGCCTGATAGTAGTTATTATCTGACCTCGTATTAGGCCTACATCTATCGTCTGTCCCACTGTTCAGCAGTCTGATAATAACTACTGTCTGACCATGTATTAGGCCTACATCTATCCTCTGTCCCACTGTTCAGCAGTCTGATAATAACTACTGTCTGACCCCGTTCTGTCCCACTGTTCAGCAGCCTGATAATAACTACTATCTGACCGTGTATTAGGCCTACATCTATCCTCTGTCCCACTGTTCAGCAGCCTGATAATAACTACTGTCTGACCGTGTATTAGGCCTACATCTATCCTCTGTCCCACTGTTCAGCAGTCTGATAATAACTACTGTCTGACCCCGTTCTGTCCCACTGTTCAGCAGTCTGATAATAACTACTATCTGACCGTGTATTAGGCCTACATCTATCCTCTGTCCCACTGTTCAGCAGCCTGATAATAACTACTGTCTGACCGTGTATTAGGCCTACATCTATCCTCTGTCCCACTGTTCAGCAGCCTGATAATAACTACTGTCTGACCTCGTATTAGGCCTACATCTATCCTCTGTCCCACTGTTCAGCAGTCTGATAATAACTACTGTCTGACCCCGTTCTGTCCCACTGTTCAGCAGTCTGATAATAACTACTGTCTGACCCCGTTCTGTCTCACTGTTCAGCAGCCTGATAGTAGTTATTATCTGACCTCGTATTAGGCCTACATCTATCGTCTGTCCCACTGTTCAGCAGCCTGATAATAACTACTATCTGACCGTGTATTAGGCCTACATCTATCCTCTGTCCCACTGTTCAGCAGTCTGATAATAACTACTATCTGACCATGTTCTGTCTCACTGTTCAGCAGCCTGATAATAATTGTTCGCTTCAGTTGTCAACTGGCCTTCTAGGCAGAGTTGCAAAGAAAAAGCCATATCTCAGACTGGCCAATAAAAAGAAAAGATTAAGATGGGCAAAAGAACACGGACACTGGACAGAGGAACTCTGCCTAGAAGGCCAGCATCCCGGAGTCGCCTCTTCACTGTTGACGTCGAGACTGGACAGAGGAACTCTGCCTAGAAGGCCAGCATCCCGGAGTCGCCTCTTCACTGTTGACGTCGAGACTGGTGTTTTGAGGGTACTATTTAATGAAGCTGCCAGTTGAGGACTTGTGAGGCGTCTGTTTCTCAAACTGCACACTGGACAGAGGAACTCTGTCTAGAAGGCCAGCATCTTGAAGCTGATCCCCCCCCCCCCAATAATAATAACAATAACAACATAACCAGATAACTAAACATGTATTGACTGCAGTAACTCACCACAATGGACATTTCATCTCGTAGGCCGATAACATTTATTCAAAATAGCTTGTGAAGTTTCCTAATTATACGTTGGTTAAATGGTAGTTTTCGTTTTGGAGATACAGAGTTATATTTCAGCAGAGATATAATAGGTTTTATTTGTTCAACATTTAATTCTTCAATTCTCGCGATTTTTATAATGTAATAAAATCATAAGTTAGTGTAATCGACATCGCAATGATTTCATAAATCATATTAAACATTTTGTTCACGACTAAATCTACATTGCAAAGTGGTTAGTGTGTGACCATGGCTACTAGTCTTTGATCACTGTATGTGTGTGTGTGTGTGTGTGTGTGTGTGTGTGTGTGTGTGTGTGTGTGTGTGTGTGTGTGTGTGTGTGTGTGTGTGTGTGTGTGTGTGTGTGTGTGTGTGTGTGTTTAAAATGGTATTTAGTTCAGTCAGTGTGTGTACATAACGCAGCGACTGGCACGTGTTGCCATGGTTACTCAGACTAGTGCTATAGAGTCTCCTTACATCCAGCAATAAGAACCTCATTCATAATCTGGTTTAGGTGTGTGTGTGTGTGTGTGTGTGTGTGTGTGTGTGTGTGTGTGTGTGTGTGTGTGTGTGTGTGTGTGTGTGTGTGTGTGTGTGTGTGTGTGTGTGTGTGTGTGTGTGTGTGCGTGTGTGTGTCATCATGCTTAGGGTCATGTATAAAAATGCTGGGCAGGCCATTGTTATGGCTACCATGGCTATGCCCCCATAGGATGGATAATGTCCCCATCGACAGGGTACGAGGGGTCACTGAACGGTTTGATGAGCATGAAAACGATGTAAACCATATGCCACGGCTGTCTCAGTCAACAGATCTCAACCCAATTGAACACTTATTTGTAGATTATTATTGGAGATTCTGGAGCCGCGTCTGAGACAGCGTTTTCCACTACAAAACACCAAATGGTGGAATTTCTCGGGGAAGAATGGTGCTGAATCCCTCCAATAGAGTTCCAGACACTTGTAGAATCTATGCCCAGGTGCATTGAAGGTATTCTGGCTTGTGGTATTAAGTCACTGTTGGTGTTTCCTTTATTTTTGGGGCAGTTACCTTTATCTATACATATAAATATAGATGTATGCAGACTGGATGGGGGAGGGGCGGTGGGCTTTAGAGAAACTCTTGTTTCTTAGTCTTTCTTTCTGTCTCCCTCTCTCTCTTTCCTCCCATTCCCTGTCGGGAAATGTTTTATTTTGAGGTTGTTTCTGGACAAGGACAAAGTGTAGAATGGTGGTGATCACCGTTTACCCACCAATTTAACCGCTATATCACTGGTTACCACTCCACTGTCTCTCCTCTATGGTGTCTGCAGTAGAGGGTCCTCCGTTTCCAGTTTTCTCCTGAGGTTGTGGAATTTAATCTGCAGTTTTTTGTTGTACTCTTTGAGAAAGACAGAGATACACAGAGAGAGAGAGAGAGAGAGAGGGAGAGAGAGAAACAGACAGAGTGAGAGACATACATAGAGAGAGAGAGACAGAGAGAGAGAGTGAGAGACAGAGAGAGAGAGTGAGAGACAGAGAGAGAGAGAGAGAGGAACAGAGAGAGAGAGAGAGAGAGACAGAGAGAGAGAGACAGCAAGACAGAGAGAGAGAGACAGCGAGACAGAGAGGGAGAGAAAGACAGAGACAGCGAGATCGAGAGAGACAGAGAGAGAGAGAGAGAGACAGCGAGACAGAGAGAGACAGAGAGAGAGAGAGACAGAGAGAGAGAGAGAGAGAGACAGAGAGAGAGAGAGAGAGAGAGAGAGACAGCGAGACAGAGAGAGAAAGAGAGAGAGAGAGAGAGAGAGAGACAGCGAGATAGAGAAACAGAGAGACAGCGAGAGAGAGAGAGAGAGAGAGAGAGACAGAGAGAGAGAGAGAGACAGCTGAATACCTGAATTTGTCCAATAGAAACTCTTGTTTGCAACTGTTGGACTAGTTATTACACCCTAGATCAGCTAGAACACATGCAAGACTGGGCAAGGCGATATTGAATGTGTCACTGTCTGTTACCTCAAATTTTTCTCTCCACCTGTCTGCACCTACATTATAAACTTTCATTCATAGGCTAGGCTGTAGTAACCTCATGATGGGTATAGGGAACATTCTAGTATCATGTACTAACCTAAACCTATCACTGTTACATTGAACTGGGTGAATATGAATGACAGTAACCTAAACCTATCACTGTTACATTGAACTGGATGGAATATGAATGACAGTAACCTAAACCTATCACTGTTACATTGAACTGGGTGAATATGAATGACAGTAACCTAAACCTATCACTGTTACATTGAACTGGGTGAATATGAATGACAGTAACCTAAACCTATCACTGTCACATTGAACTGGGTGAATATGAATGACAGTAACCTAAACCTATCACTGTTACATTGAACTGGGTGAATATGAATGACAGTAACCTAAACCTATCACTGTTACATTGAACTGGGTGAATATGAATGACAGTAACCTAAACCTATCACTGTTACATTGAACTGGGTGAATATGAATGACAGTAGCCTAAACCTATCACTGTTACATTGAACTGGGTGAATATGAATGACAGTAACCTAAACCTATCACTGTTACATTGAACTGGGTGAATATGAATGACAGTAACCTAAACCTATCACTGTTACATTGAACTGGGTGAATATGAATGACAGTAACCTAAACCTATCACTGTTACATTGAACTGGGTGAATATGAATGACAGTAACCTAAACCTATCACTGTTACATTGAACTGGGTGAATATGAATGACAGTAACCTAAACCTATCACTGTCACATTGAACTGGGTGAATATGAATGACAGTAACCTAAACCTATCACTGTTACATTGAACTGGGTGAATATGAATGACAGTAACCTAAACCTATCACTGTTACATTGAACTGGGTGAATATGAATGACAGTAACCTAAACCTATCACTGTTACATTGAACTGGGTGAATATGAATGACAGTAGCCTAAACCTATCACTGTTACATTGAACTGGGTGAATATGAATGACAGTAACCTAAACCTATCACTGTTACATTGAACTGGGTGAATATGAATGACAGTAACCTAAACCTATCACTGTTACATTGAACTGGGTGAATATGAATGACAGTAACCTAAACCTAACGATGTTACATTGAACTGGGTGAATATGAATGACAGTAACCTAAACCTATCGCTGTTACATTGAACTGGGTGAATATGAATGACAGTCATCCAATATGACGTAATAGAAATAAGGCCATGCTCATAAATAAATAAAAACGTCCTCCCTAATCTTAAAAGACACCAACCGCCACTGGAATATATATTCTGATTACTCACGGACCTGTTTTAGTGGGTCTTTAGGGGGATACGGTGTGGATGGAATGTCCCATACAATAAGGAGGTACAGTAGCTGGCCACTTCAGATGGCACATTTTTCCTAATAGTATTTAACCCGGCACTAAGTAGCTGTCATATTCTCTAGCAACAGAGTCTCTTTACATTTTGTCATTGAAAATGAGGGTTCTGTCAATTTTGTTCCAGATTTATACACACGGGATACGCGAGAGTTCTGACTCCTTCAGAGACTTTGGCTTTTTGGCACAGCTGGTTGAACAACTGGACTTGTTAAAACAAATCATTCAATAGATTTTCCACTCAGTGTTTTCTAAAGCCGCAGATTCCGGAGCGGAACTGGAATCAGCCGGTTTAGGAATGGGTCTTTTATGACCCGGCTAATAACCCCCGTCCATTAAACAACTTCTTCAGGTTCGGTGTGTCCCCTCGCGGGGCGGTTGAGCTAACGTAGGCTAATGCGATTAGCATGAGGTTGTAAGAAACAAGAACATTTCCTAGGACATAGACATGTCTGATATTGGAAGAAAGCTTAAATTCTTGTTAATCTAACTGCACTGTCCAGTTTACAGTAGCTATTAAAGTGAAAGAATACCATGCTGTTGTTTGAGGAGAGTACACAGTTTTGAACATGAAAAGTTATTAAAAAACAAATTAGGCACATTTGGGCAGTCTTGATACATTTTGAACAGACATGCAATGGTTCATTTGATCAGTCTGAAACGTTGCACATACACTGCTGCCATCTAGTGGCCAAACTCTAAATTGCACCTGGGATGGAATAATACATTATGGCCTTTCTCTTGCATTTCAAAGATGATGGTGCAAAAGAAATACAAAAAAACTTTGTTTCTTTTCTTTGTATTATCTTTTACCAGATCTAATGTGTTATATTGTCCTACATTCCTTTCACATTTCCACAAACTTCAAAGTGTTTCCTTTCAAATGGTATCAAGAAGATGCATATCCTTGCATCAGGGCCTGAGCTACAGGCAGTTAGATTTGGGTATGTCATTTTAGGCGAAAATTGAAAAAAAGGGTCCGATCCTTAAGAGGTGGACTGAGAAGAGGCTTTATGACCCAGCTAATAACCAGGTCCTTTAACAGACAGACAGGTAGACTGAGAGAAGAGGCTTTATGACCCAGCTAATAACCAGGTCCTTTAACAGACAGACAGGTAGACTGAGAGAAGAGGCTTTATGACCCAGCTAATAACCAGGTCCTTTAACAGACAGACAGGTAGACTGAGAGAAGAGGCTTTATGACCCAACTAATAACCAGGTCCTTTAACAGACAGACAGGTAGACAGAGAAGAGGCTTTATGACCCAGATAATAACCACATCCTTTAACAGACAGTTGGACAGAGAATGCCTCAGTAGCAGCATGCCATTTGTTTAGGGTTAGTGAGATACTGTAAGACCTACCGCCTCTTAGAAAATATGAAATAGGAAATGGATCCACTGATTTTAGACGTAATCAGGTTTTAACAGGAAATACGTTTGATTTGATAAGTGCATAGAAGGTTGTGGCACTGTCTGGGACGTGTCATTGTGTAGTTACACTGGTCAGTGTCGGTCAGGGGCCTCAGGGTTTAGTGACTCCAGGGACGAATCCTAACTCCCTCTCCACTGGTCGAATGTCACTTTGTGATAGGAGTCAACAAGCGTTATGTACTTATTGTTGATCGGACTAAAGGGGAAAATCGTAGGAAAGAGAAAATAAGAAAAAGTGAACGTCTGACATTAGGAAGTTAGGATCATCCCCTTTTCCTGTGAAAAGGCTGTTTAATTGTCATCTAACTGTCCTGTCTTGTCTGAGTCTGAACGGCAGTAAAATAACTCAGGGCTAAGACTAGTGGTTGCTTTCTGCTGTCCGTCAATGTGCATGACTAGCATTTAGCATGCTAGCCTGTTGCCTTCTGTGGAGGTCTCGGGGCATCATGGCTACTCAGGTGACAGTGAGTGAGGACACCTAGGATGCAATAACCTCCTATAATAAGCCAGTCATTCAGGACACTTTGGAGGGGCCAGAGAGAGTCAACGTGTCAAAGATAGCTACCATCACAGCTATGGAGAGAATGTGTGGGGTGGAATTCAGTGATGTATGATAACCCTTTAGAGTATCGTAATTCAGTGTTGTCTGATAACCCATACGAGTATCGTAATTCAGTGATGTCTGATAACCCATAAGAGTATCGTAATTCAGTGATAACCCATAAGAGTATCGTAATTCAGTGATGTCTGATAACCCATATGAGTATCGTAATTCAGGGATAACCCATATGAGTATCGTAATTCAGTGATATCTGATAACCCATATGAGTATCGTAATTCAGTGATGTCTGATAACCCATATGAGTATCGTAAATCAGTGATAACCCATATGAGTATCGTAATTCAGTGATAACCCATATGAGTATCGTAATTCAGTGATATCTGATAACCCATATGAGTATCGTAATTCAGTGATAACCCATATGAGTATCGTAATTCAGTGATATCTGATAACCCATATGAGTATCGTAATTCAGTGATAACCCATATGAGTATCGTAATTCAGTGATATCTGATAACCCATATGAGTATCGTAAATCAGTGATAACCCATATGAGTATCGTAATTCAGTGATAACCCATATGAGTATCGTAATTCAGTGATATCTGATAACCCATATGAGTATCGTAATTCAGTGATAACCCATATGAGTATCGTAATTCAGTGATATCTGATAACCCATATGAGTATCGTAATTCAGTGATAACCCATATGAGGATCGTAATTCAGTGATATCTGATAACCCATATGAGTATCGTAATTCAGTGATGTCTGATAACCCATATGAGTATCGTAAATCAGTGATATCTGATAACCCATATGAGTATCGTAATTCAGTGATATCTGATAACCCATATGAGTATCGTAATTCAGTGATATCTGATAACCCATATGAGTATCGTAAATCAGTGATATCTGATAACCCATATGAGTATCGTAATTCAGTGATATCTGATAACCCATATGAGTATCGTAATTCAGTGATATCTGATAACCCATATGAGTATCGTAATTCAGTGATATCTGATAACCCATAAGAGTATCGTAATTCAGTGATAACCCATATGAGTATCGTAATTCAGTGATAACCCATATGAGTATCGTAATTCAGTGATATCTGATAACCCATAAGAGTATCGTAATTCAGTGATAACCCATATGAGTATCGTAATTCAGTGATAACTGGTAACCCATATGAGTAAGACAGTCATATGAATATAAGAACATAGTAACCTGGTCAAGTGGTCAAATGTGCTCGTAAGCCAGTCATATGATCATAAGCAGAATCATGAGACAGTCATAGGATCATAAGCAGAATCATGAGACAGTCATATGATCATAAGCAGAATCATGAGACAGTCATATGATCATAAGCAGAATCATGAGACAGTCATATGATCATAAGCAGAATCATGAGACAGTCATATAAGTATTTTTTTTGCCAGTCATATGAGCACCGTAACATGGTCATATGAGCTTCGTAACCTGGTCATATGAGCTTCGTAACCTGGTCACATGAGCTTCATAAGCCAGTCATATGAGCATCGTTATCCAGTCATAAGACCATTGTAACAATCACATGAGCTTCGTAAGCTGGTCACATGGGCTTCCTAAGCCAATCATATGAGCTTCGTATGTGTTTGTAACTATAGGTTGACGCTGGTACTAGTGATGGGCATTCCGGCTCTTTTCAGTGAGCCGGCTCGTTCTGCTCAGCTCACCAAAAAGAGCCGGCTCTTTTGGCTCCCAAACGGCTCTTTTAAAAAAAAGAAAATGTTTTGTATTTTTTCAAGTCAAACAGTTTGCGATAGTTTGACTCTGATTGGTGTTAAAACTGTTCTAATTAAATTATTAAATGAAATCATAATCTACCTGAACCACAATGTATTTAAAAATACATTGGTTTGTTACGAAAAAGGATGCTATTAAACATTTGCATTTAAAGTATAACTTTTTAATGTATATAAACAAAGTGCATATAAATGTAACAATTCAAAACGAATACAATCTGAACAACATAATAATAGAATATTGCACCATATCAAAGAAAAATAAATCACAATGTGCAAAACTGCAGCATCCCCTTAAAACATTAAACTGGTCCCTCTTTTCTCTCTCTTCTTTATTACCATGCTATAACCAGCAGCACACAGCAATGCTGAACATATTCTGCTTTTATGAGAGATTTGCATTCAGAAATGCAAGCTGCCTCACTTTCGACGGGCTGATGCGGTTTCTTCTCTCAGTAATTATTTGTCCTGTTTTCCAGAAGACCCTGTCAGAGGGAAGGGATGTGGCCACTATGCAGAGTCTCCCTGTCATGACTTTAGTAAGCCGTGGGTAGACAGAGGCCTTGTTCTTCCACCAGCTCAGAGGATCTGCAGATCGTTGGAGGGGCTCCTCCCAATAGGATCGGACCTCCATTATGGCATCAGCTGAGGGATTCCTTCGTGCTGCATCCCCAGTTGCTCTCTCGTCAAACAGCATCCATTAGTTCGTTGAATTAGTTAATTCTATTCATTTAAATCTTTTGATTATTAATATCTTAATTTAAAAAAAATATTTTTATAAATAGATTCGGCTCTTCTGATATGCGAGCCGGCTCCCAACGTTCACCTACAAGAGTAGAGCCGACTCCTTCGCGATCTAGCTGGTACACAACAGGACACATGGTGGTGTTGGTTGGGTGTTGTTTGTGAACATTTCTGTAAACATATATTTTTTTTAAATGTTATGCCTCAGAGTGAAGGAAGATTTGACAGGTTCTGGTCATAGGTAGTGCACTAAATAGAGAATAGGATGTCATTTGGGACATAGTTTAGTGGGTTCGTCCATTCATCTGATTCAGTGGTTTCAAACCGCAGAGCTGCGCATCAGACAACCGCTCTATCGTTCCACACTAACTATACTGCCCCCTCCTGGTGAAGATATGTAATGGACACACTGTGGTGGAGTGGTGAAATACTGGGAGAAGACATGGGGGAAAACAAGGTAACGAAAAGATGGTAACCAGAGAGGTGGAGGAAATGGAGAAGAAGAAGGAGGAGGAGGACAAAGAGAGTGAACACACTAAGAGAGAGAAAGGGAAAGAGAGGGAAAGAGTGCAAGACAAGAGGAAAAAGGGAGTGCCTTTACTGGAATAGAGGTTAGAGGGTAGGATATGTTTCAAGTGTTATTAGTCGTATCTACGGGATACGGATGGTATACATTGTCCAACAAAAATGCTTACTGACAGGTTCCTTCTCGACAACAACAAGAAATAATACAAGATAAGATTACGAACACAAAGTAAATTAGCAGTAGAATAAAATACATTTTTTTAGCATAAGTATAATACAGGAAGGAACTATTTATAGTCCAATAATTACACCGGCATTGGGGAAGGGGGGGATACAGGGTGGGTGTCATTTAAATCATAGAAATGTAATTCATAGACCTATCCCTTCAGACCACTGCATTTTAAGCTGATCCACCATTGAAATTTAAGTTGAATTTAAAAAAAAAAAGGAATTCTAATTACTACCAACAAAGATGGCCGCCGGTCCTCCCACTGTTGAATGTCAACTTAAATGATCACGCCTATTCTATTCTATATACAGTATATTTCTACCATTTCAATCAGTTTCCTTTGGAGGATTGACGGGTATAATTTAAAAACAACAGATATTTCCATTCAAGTCAACAATTCTCTGTGTGAACATCCAACCGTCTTTTTGTTGTACCACAATAACATGACAACCTGTATTCAAGAGCATGTTACGTCTCAAACGATGAAGGACACAATACAAACACAACACCTCAGATGATGTAAAATAGCGTCTAAGCTACAACATATGCAAATATGAAGAAAAAAACATGTAATTGATGTTAAAGGTTTTATATTAAAAAAAAACATTTGTTTCTGGAAATTATAAAATAGTTTGATAACCCTGTTTGTAACCTTTTAAATACATATCAATCTCAACTGTTGATCTTTTCCAGTGATGAAGACATGGATGTTTCATAGTATGGTGGGGTACGGTGGGGTACGGTGGGGTATGGTGGGGTATGGTGGTGGTACGGTGGGGTACGGTGGGGTACGGTGGAGTACGATGATGTACGTTGGAGTACGGTGGGGTATGGTGGGGTACGGTGGGGTATGGTGGGGTATGGTGGGGTATGGTGGGGTATGGCGGGGTATGGTGGTGGTACGGTGGGGTACGGTGGGGTACGGTGGAGTACGATGATGTACGTTGGAGTACGGTGGGGTACGTGGGGTACGGTGGGGTATGGTGGGGTACGGTGGGGTATGGTGGGGTACGGTGGGGTATGGTGGGGTACGGTGGAGTACGGTGGGGTACGGTGGGGTATGGTGGGGTACGGTGGAGTACGGTGGGGTATGGTGGGGTACGGTGGAGTACGGTGGGGTATGGTGGGGTACGGTGATGTACGGTGGGGTATGGTGGGGTACGGTGGGGTACGGTGGGGTATGGTGGGGTACGGTGGGGTACGGTGGTGGTACGGTATGGTGGGGTACGGTGGGGTACGGTGGGGTACGGTGGAGTACGGTGGGGTACGGTGGGGTATGGTGGGGTACGGTGGGGTACGGTGGGGTACGGTGGGGTATGGTGGGGTACGGTGGGGTATGGTGGGGTACGGTGGGGTACGGTGGGGTACGGTGGGGTACGGTGGGGTACGGTGGAGTACGGTGGGGTATGGTGGGGTACGGTGGGGTACGGTGGTGGTACGGTGGGGTATGGTGGAGTACGGTGGGGTACGGTGATGTACGGTGGGGTACGGTGGGGTACGGTGGGGTACGGTGGGGTATGGTGGAGTATGGTGGGGTACGGTATGGTGGGGTATGGTGGGGTACGGTGGGGTATGGTGGGGTACGGTGGGGTATGGTGGGGTACGGTGGGGTACGGTGGGGTATGGTGGAGTACGGTGGGGTACGGTGGGGTACGGTGGGGTACGGTGGTGTATGGTGGGGTACGGTGGGGTACGGTGGGGTATGGTGGGGTACGGTGGGGTACGGTGGGGTACGGTGGTGGTACGGTGGGGTATGGTGGAGTACGGTGGGGTACGGTGATGTACGGTGATGTACGGTGGGGTACGGTGGGGTACGGTGGGGTATGGTGGGGTACGGTGGGGTATGGTGGGGTACGGTGGGGTACGGTGGTGGTACGGTGGGGTATGGTGGAGTACGGTGGGGTATGGTGGGGTACGGTGGGGTACGGTGGGGTACGGTGGGGTACGGTGGTGGTACGGTGGGGTATGGTGGAGTACGGTGGGGTACGGTGGGGTATGGTGGGGTACGGTGGGGTACGGTGGTGGTACGGTGGGGTATGGTGGAGTACGGTGGGGTACGGTGGGGTATGGTGGGGTATGGTGGGGTACGGTGGGGTGTGGTGTGGTACGGTGGAGTACGGTGATGTACGGTGGGGTATGGTGATGTACGGTGATGTACGGTGGAGTACGGTGATGTACGGTGATGTACGGTGGAGTACGGTGATGTACGGTGATGTACGGTGGAGTACGGTGATGTACGGTGGAGTACGGTGATGTACGGTGATGTACGGTGGGGTATGGTGATTTACGGTGGGGTACGGTGATGTACGGTTGGGTACGTTGGGGTATGGTGGATGTACGGTGATGTACGGTGGGGTATGGTGGATGTACGGTGATGTACGGTGGGGTACGGTGGGGTATGGTGGTTGTACGGTGATGTACGTTGGGGTATGGTGGATGTACGGTGGGGTATGGTGGGGTATGGTGGATGTACGGTGGGGTATGGTGGATGTACGGTGGGGTATGGTGGGGTATGGTGGATGTACGGTGGGGTATGGTGGGGTATGGTGGATGTACGGTGGGGTATGGTGGGGTATGGTGGATGTACGGTGATGTACGGTGGGGTATGGTGGGGTACGGTGGGGTTTGGTGGATGTACGTTGGGGTATGGTGGATGTACGGTGGGGTATGGTGGGGTATGGTGGATGTACGGTGATGTACGGTGGGGTATGGTGGATGTACGTTGGGGTACGGTGGGGTATGGTGGATGTACGGTGGGGTATGGTGGATGTACGTTGGGGTATGGTGGGGTATGGTGGATGTACGGTGATGTACGGTGGGGTACGGTGGGGTATGGTGGTTGTACGGTGATGTACGTTGGGGTATGGTGGATGTACGGTGGGGTATGGTGGGGTATGGTGGATGTACGGTGATGTACGGTGGGGTATGGTGGATGTACGGTGGGGTATGGTGGGGTATGGTGGATGTACGGTGATGTACGGTGGGGTATGGTGGATGTACGGTGGGGTATGGTGGGGTATGGTGGATGTACGGTGATGTACGGTGGGGTATGGTGGATGTACGGTGGGGTATGGTGGATGTACGGTGATGTACGTTGGGGTACAGTGGGGTATGGTGGGGTATGGTGGATGTACGTTGGGGTACGGTGGGGTATGGTGGATGTACGGTGGGGTATGGTGGATGTACGGTGGGGTATGGTGGATGTACGTTGGGGTACGGTGGGGTATGGTGGATGTACGGTGGGGTATGGTGATGTACGGTGATGTACGGTGGAGTACGGTGATGTACGGTGATGTACGGTGGAGTACGGTGATGTACGGTGATGTACGGTGGAGTACGGTGATGTACGGTGGAGTACGGTGATGTACGGTGATGTACGGTGGGGTATGGTGATTTACGGTGGGGTACGGTGATGTACGGTTGGGTACGTTGGGGTATGGTGGATGTACGGTGATGTACGGTGGGGTATGGTGGATGTACGGTGATGTACGGTGGGGTACGGTGGGGTATGGTGGTTGTACGGTGATGTACGTTGGGGTATGGTGGATGTACGGTGGGGTATGGTGGGGTATGGTGGATGTACGGTGGGGTATGGTGGATGTACGGTGGGGTATGGTGGGGTATGGTGGATGTACGGTGGGGTATGGTGGGGTATGGTGGATGTACGGTGATGTACGGTGGGGTATGGTGGGGTACGGTGGGGTTTGGTGGATGTACGTTGGGGTATGGTGGATGTACGGTGGGGTATGGTGGGGTATGGTGGATGTACGGTGATGTACGGTGGGGTATGGTGGATGTACGTTGGGGTACGGTGGGGTATGGTGGATGTACGGTGATGTACGGTGGGGTACGGTGGGGTATGGTGGATGTACGGTGGGGTATGGTGGATGTACGTTGGGGTATGGTGGGGTATGGTGGATGTACGGTGATGTACGGTGGGGTACGGTGGGGTATGGTGGTTGTACGGTGATGTACGTTGGGGTATGGTGGATGTACGGTGGGGTATGGTGGGGTATGGTGGATGTACGGTGATGTACGGTGGGGTATGGTGGATGTACGGTGGGGTATGGTGGGGTATGGTGGATGTACGGTGATGTACGGTGGGGTATGGTGGATGTACGGTGGGGTATGGTGGGGTATGGTGGATGTACGGTGATGTACGGTGGGGTATGGTGGATGTACGGTGGGGTATGGTGGATGTACGGTGATGTACGTTGGGGTACAGTGGGGTATGGTGGGGTATGGTGGATGTACGTTGGGGTACGGTGGGGTATGGTGGATGTACGGTGGGGTATGGTGGATGTACGGTGGGGTATGGTGGATGTACGGTGGGGTATGGTAGATGTACGTTGGGGTATGGTGGATGTACGGTGGGGTATGGTGGATGTACGGTGGGGTATGGTGGATGTACGTTGGGGTATGGTGGATGTACGTTGGGGTATGGTGGATGTACGGTGGGGTATGGTGGATGTACGTTGGGGTATGGTGGATGTACGGTGGGGTATGGTGGATGTACGGTGGGGTATGGTGGATGTACGGTGGGGTATGGTGGATGTACGTTGGGGTATGGTGGATGTACGGTGGGGTATGGTGGATGTACGTTGGGGTACGGTGGGGTATGGTGGATGTACGGTGGGGTATGGTGGATGTACGTTGGGGTATGGTGGATGTACGGTGATGTACGTTAGGGTACAGTGGGGTATGGTGCATGTACGTTGGGGTACGGTGGGGTATGGTGGATGTACGGTGGAGTATGGTGGATGTACGTTGGGGTATGGTGGATGTACGTTGGGGTACGGTGATGTACGGTGGGGTACGGTGGATGTACGTTGGGGTATGGTGGATGTACGGTGATGTACGTTGGGGTATGGTGGGGTATGGTGAATGTACGTTGGGGTATGGTGAATGTACGTTGGGGTATGGTGAATGTACGTTGGGGTATGGTGGGGTATGGTGGATGTACGGTGATGTACGGTGGGATATGGTGGATGTACGGTGGGGTACGGTGATGTACGGTGGGATATGGTGGATGTACGGTGGGGTACGGTGGGATATGGTGGATGTATGGTGGGATATGCAAAATGGGTAAACTTTGAGCACCTATTGAATGTTTTAGTATCCAGGTCCAAAAAGTCCCTTGCTGAGCTCTTCTACAAACATATATGGAAAGTTTAGTTGAAATCAAAAGGGGTGCAGTCAAAAAGATCACAACTCAGTGCAGTGTTTCCCCTACCGTTCTCTAGGCAGGGCGAGTGGTGAGGGAGGGTGGTGAGGACAGCCCAGTACATCACTGAGGCCGAGCTCCCTGTCATCCAGGACCTCTATATCAGAGGGTGGTGAGGACAGCCCAGTACATCACTGAGGCCGAGCTCCCTGCCATCCAGGACCTCTATATCAGAGGGTGGTGAGGACAGCCCAGTACATCACTGAGGCCGAGCTCCCTGCCATCCAGGACCTCTATATCAGAGGGTGGTGAGGACAGCCCAGTACATCACTGGGACCGAGCTCCCTGCCATCCAGGACCTCTATACCAGAGGGTGGTGAGGACAGCCCAGTACATCACTGGGGCCGAGCTCCCTGCCATCCAGGACCTCTATATCAGAGGGTGGTGAGGACAGCCCAGTACATCACTGGGGCCGAGCTCCCTGTCATCCAGGACCTCTACATCAGAGGGTGGTGAGGACAGCCCAGTACATCACTGGGGCCGAGCTCCCTGCCATCCAGGACCTCTACATCAGGCGGTGTCAGTGGTAGGTCTGAAAAATTGCCAAAGACTCCAGCCACCCAAGCCATAGACTGTTCACTCTGCTACCGTCCGGCAAACGGTACCGGAGCATCGGCTCTATGTTAACCAAGGGGTTTTAAATTTCACATCAGTAGGGTAGAGAGAGGGAAAAAGGGGGGGGGGAGAGGTATTTATGAATGTCATAAACCTACCCCCAGGCCAACGTCATGACAGGGTCTACAGTTTACCATGAGGTATTCTACATCAGGCAGATTAAAGGGTGTCACGATCGTCCATGGGAGAGAGAAAGAACCAAGGCGCAGCGTGTAAATAATACATCTTCTCTTTATTTAGGAGATGAACTAACGAAGCAAAACAACAAATCTCAGAACGTGAAACCAAAACCGACTAAATGCAAAACATGCAAACTTGAAACAGACCTAGACACAGACTAAGACGATGACTAAATCAATGACCCAACAAACACATGATGCCTATGGCCGCCTAAAATATGGCTCCCAATCAGAGACAAATGAAAGACATCTGTCTCTGATTGAGAAACCACTCAGGCAACCATAGACATACCTAGAAACCCTCACTAAACCATAGACATACCTAGACATACTCACTCAACACAAAACCACACACACAAAACCCAACAACCCCTTAACCATATAATCACCCAAACACCAACCTCCCCCATGTCACACCCTGACCTAACAAAAATAATAAAGGAAACAAAGATAACTAAGACCAGGGTGTGACATAACCCCCCCCTTAAGGTGCGAACACCGGGCGCACCAACATAAAGTCTAGGGGAGGATCCGGGGTAGGCCTTAATATGGCGGCGGCTCGGGTGCAGGACGTGGCCCCCACTCCACCATAGTCGATCTCCGCTTCGGTGTCTCTGGTAGATCCTGGCTGAATGGCGGATTCAGCCGATCCTGGCTGGCGGGCGACTCTGGCTGATCATGGCTGGCGGGCGACTCTGGCTGATCATGGCTGGCGGGCGACTCTGGCTGATCATGGCTGGCGGGCGACTCTGGCTGATCATGGCTGGCGGGCGACTCTGGCTGATCATGGCTGGCGGGCGACTCTGGCTGATCATGGCTGGCGGGCGACTCTGGCTGATCATGGCTGGCGGGCGACTCTGGCTCGTGGCAGACGGATGGCTCAGAAGGCGCTGGGCAGACGGATGGCTCAGATGGCGCTGGGTAGACGGATGGCTCAGATGGCGCTGGGTAGACGGATGGCTCAGGTGGCGCTGGGTAGACTGGCAGCTCTGGCGACTCGGGGCAGACTGGCAGCTCTGGCGACTCGGAGCAGACTGGCAGCTCTGACGGTTCGGGGCAGACTGGCAGCACTGACGGTTCGGGGCAGACTGGCAGCTCTGACGGCTCGGGGCAGACTGGCAGCTCTGACGACTCGGGACAGACTGGCAGCTCTGACGACTCGGGACAGACTGGCAGCTCTGACGGTTCGGGGCAGACTGGCAGCTCTGACGGTTCGGGGCAGACTGGCAGCTCTGGCGACTCGGGGCAGACTGGCAGCTCTGACGGCTCGGGGCAGACTGGCAGCTCTGACGGCTCGGAGCAGACTGGCAGCTCTGACGGTTCGGGGCAGACTGGCAGCTCTGACGGTTCGGGGCAGACTGGCAGCTCTGACGACTCGGGGCAGACTGGCAGCTCTGGCCGACTGAGACGCACTATAGGCCTGGTGCGTGGTGCCGGAACTGGTGGTACCGGGCTAGGGACACGCACCTGAAGGCTAGTGCGGGGAGAAGGAACAGGGCATACTGGACCCTGGATACGCACATTAGGCCTAGTGCGTGGTGCCGGAACTGGTGGTACCGGGCTGGGGCCACACATCTCAGGGCTAGTGCGGGGAGCAGCAACAGGACACACTGGGCTCTCAAAGCGCACTATAGGCCTAGTGCGTGGTACCGGCACAGGTGGTACCGGGATGAGGACACGCACCTCAGGGCGAGTGCGGGGAGAAGCAACAATGCGAACAGGGCTCTGGAGACACCCTGGAATCCTGGGGCGTGATGCCGGAACTGGTGGTACTGGGCTGGGGCGGAAAGGTGTTACAGGAGGTGTAGGACTAGGAATGCACACAGGAGGCCTGGTTCGTGGGACTGTCATCCCAGACGGTTAGCACGCAACTCAGGACGAGCATGGAGAACTGACTCAGGTAACATCACCTCCCGCACACGCTCTGTCGGGTGGATGTCGTGCCTCACGCACCAACACAGCAGGTCCCTCCTTTCACTCTCCTCCAAACTCCTCATTAACTCCTTAACAGTCTCTGTATCCTTCCCATTGCTCACCTCCAGTATCTGCACAACGGGCTCTGGTTCCCTCCTTTCACGCTGCTTGGTCCAAATTGGTTGGGTCATTCTGTCACGATCGTCCATGGGAGAGAGAAAGAACCAAGGCGCAGCGTGTAAATAATACATCTTCTCTTTATTTAGGAGATGAACTAACGAAGCAAAACAACAAATCTCAGAACGTGAAACCAAAACCGACTAAATGCAAAACATGCCAACTTGAAACAGACCTAGACACAGACTAAGACGATGACTAAATCAATGACCCAACAAACACATGATGCCTATGGCCGCCTAAAATATGGCTCCCAATCAGAGACAAATGAAAGACATCTGTCTCTGATTGAGAAACCACTCAGGCAACCATAGACATACCTAGAAACCCTCACTAAACCATAGACATACCTAGACATACTCACTCAACACAAAACCACACACACAAAACCCAACAACCCCTTAACCATATAATCACCCAAACACCAACCTCCCCCATGTCACACCCTGACCTAACAAAAATAATAAAGGAAACAAAGATAACTAAGACCAGGGTGTGACAAAGGGTCTGTATCAGGCAGATTAAAGCCAGCAGCATACCACCCTGCATACCATTGCTGGCTTGCTTCTGAAGCTAAGCAGGGTTGGTCCTGGTCAGGCCCTGGATGGGAGACCAGATGCTGCTGGAAGTGGTGTTGGAGGGCCAGTAGGAGGCACTCCTTCCTCTGGTCTAAAAAATATCCCAATGCCCCAGGGCAGTGATTGGGGACACTGCCCTGTGTAGGGTGCCGTCTTTCGGATGGGACGTTAAACGGGTGTCCTGACTCTCTGAGGTCATTAAAGATCCCATGGCACTTATCGTAAGAGTAGGGGTGTTAACCCCGGTGTCCTGGCTAAATTCCCAATCTGGCCCTCAAACCATCATGGTCACCTAATAATCCCCAGTTTACAATTGGCTCATTCATCCCCCTCCTCTCCCCTGTAACTACTCCCCAGGTCGTTGCTGCAAATGAGAACGTGTTCTCAGTCAACTTACCTGGTAAAATAACGGTAAAATAAAAAAAAATAAAAAAATAAAAAATAAAAAAAATAAAAAAAGGGTCTACAGTTTACCATGAGGTATTCTATATCAGGTAGATTAAAGGGTCTACAGTTTACCATGAGGTATTCTATATCAGGGAGATTAATAAAGGGTCTACAGTTTACCATGAGGTATTCTATATCAGGTAGATTAAAGGGTCTGTATCAGGCAGATTAAAGGGTCTACAGTTTACCATGAGGTATTCTATATCAGGTAGATTAAAGGGTCTACAGTTTACCATTAGGTATTCTATATCAAGTAGATTAAAGGGTCTACAGTTTACCATTAGGTATTCTATATCAGGTAGATTAAAGGGTCTACAGTTTACCATGAGGTATTCTATATCAGGTAGATTAAAGGGTCTACAGTTTGCCATGAGGTATTCTATATCAGGTAGATTAAAGGGTCTACAGTTTACCATGAGGTATTCTATATCAGGTAGATTAAAGGGTCTACAGTTTACCATGAGGTATTCTATATCAGGTAGATTAAAGGGTCTACAGTTTACCATGAGGTATTCTATATCAGGTAGATTAAAGGGTCTACAGTTTACCATGAGGTATTCTATATCAGGTAGATTAAAGGGTCTACAGTTTACCATGAGGTATTCTATATCAGGTAGATTAAAGGGTCTATATCAGGTAGATTAAAGGGTCTACAGTTTACCATGAGGTATTCTATATCAGGTAGACTAAAGGGTCTACAGTTTACCATGAGGTATTCTCTATCAGGTAGATTAAAGGGTCTACAGTTTACCATGAGGTATTCTATATCAGGTAGATTAAAGGGTCTACAGTTTACCATGAGGTATTCTATATCAGGTAGGTTAAAGGGTCTACAGTTTACCATGAGGTATTCTATATCAGGTAGATTAAAGGGTCTACAGTTTACCATGAGGTATTCTATATCAGGTAGGTTAAAGGGTCTACAGTTTACCATGAGGTATTCTATATCAGGTAGATTAAAGGGTCTACAGTTTACCATGAGGTATTCTATATCAGGTAGATTAAAGGGTCTACAGTTTACCATGAGGTATTCTATATCAGGTGAACCAAAGCTCCAGATTTCCTTCACACTGGAAGCAGCACACCAGTTGTTGTTTATGAAAAAACACACCACCACCTCCTTTTGACTTCTTCGATGGCGCTCTACGATCCTGCTGCTGCATGGAGAATCCACCGAGTACTACTTAAGACACGTAATATAGTAGATCTTTTAAGAATCTCTGATAGGAGACTCTCGAATTAAGCTCATCCCATTTTACTCTCGAGTGACTGGACATGTGCCAACGAAACGGAAGGGAGTTTCCTCTTCGTTCAGTTTCACCAGGACTCCACCTCGTCTCCCGCATTCTACGCCTGCAGCATCTTGGTATGAACAGCGGAAACAGCTGAGTCAGAGTTGATGTCAATTTTGAAGGTTAGTAACTGTTGATCTGATGTCCAGAAGTGCTTGGTGGTCATGTGTGATACTAGTATGAACTTTCTGTACAAACAAAGTCAAGATAAACACGATACAATTCCCGATATAGCAAAGTTGGGTTGGAACACGTAAGATGTCGCCCTTCTCTGTTGGCACCATCTAGTACACCATCTTGTACACCATCTAGTACACCATCTAGTACACCATCTAGTACACCATCTAGTACACCATCTAGTACACCATCTTGTACACCATCTAGTACACCATCTTGTACACCATCTTGTACACCATCTAGTACACCATCTAGTACACCATCTAGTACACCATCTTGTACACCATCTAGTACACCATCTAGTACACCATCTAGTACACCATCTAGTACACCATCTTGTACACCATCTTGTACACCATCTAGTACACCATCTAGTACACCATCTGGTACACCATCTTGTACACCATCTTGTACACCATCTAGTACACCATCTTGTACACCATCTAGTACACCATCTTATACACCATCTTGGTACACCATCTAGTACACCATCTTGTACACCATCTTGTACACCATCTTGTACACCATCTTGTACACCATCTTGTATAACCATCTTGATATTTGTACAAGTGGATAGCTCTCCCAGAGCTGAGATCCACCATATGGTAGAGATATTTGAAAGGTTGCAGCCACATCCAACCCCCCCGAAGGTTGTCTTTGCATTGGGATATAAAAACTGCTTTAGGTTAAGTCAACCTGACACAATTAAAAAACAGCTTTTGTGCATGTGGCAGGCAGCGAAGGTCTTTCCCCATGCGGAGGTCTTTTGCTCTTTGATTCAGTTTATTAAGCTAGATGGTTTGGGGGAACAGGACAGTCCAATAGACATGGACCAACAAGGCGCACGCCTGAGCGAACAAGACAATAAAATGTACCTTTTGGAAAACAAACCTCCTTTGGAAGATGAATTGGACTAGCAAGAAAACAGAATGAGACAAAAAAAACAACAACATAAGAATATTGTCCTTACTATGAAGACGAGGAAAAAGGAGACCTTTCCAGCTATGTGGTCAAACTGATTTCAGAGGAACTTGAAGTGGAAGCATCACCAGAGGATCTGGGACGATGCCATCAGATCGGCGTGAAACAGAAGTACTCTAAATACCCCTTTTGCATGGTAATGGTCTCCCGGGTGGGGCAGTGGTCTAGGGCACTGCATCGCAGTGCTAGCTGCGCCACCAGAGTCGCTGGGTTCGCGCCCAGGCTGGGCTGGGTTCGCGCCCAGGCTCTGTCGCAGCCGGCCGCAACCGGGAGGTCCGTGGGGCGACGCACAATTGGCATAGTGTCGTTAGGGAGGGCTTGGCCGGTAGGGATATCCTTGTCTCAGTATGTAAAAATGTAATAAAATGTATGCACTCTACTGTAAGTCGCTCTGGATAAGAGCGTCTGCTAAATGACTAAAATGTAAATGTAAAATGTAATCTTCAAGCTGTGGAACTATCAGACCAAAGTAAACATTCTGAAGGAACAGCGGGGTTTGAGGAGATTAAAATCCACAGCCAATCCATTCGATTTTTTGTCCAGGATCTGTCTGCAATAAAAACAACATCTGCCAGGAATTGATTCCGATAAAACAGTCACTGGAGAAAAGAGGAAATTAAATCTCAGCTCCGCTTCCCAGCATGCTGTGGGTAGGGAAGGGAAAGCAAAGCAAGGAACTCACTAGCACAGATAAGGCCTTAAACAAGCTGGACAAATTCCTTCCAGTTGAAGGACAGCCCCCCCCCCCCCCCCCCCCTGCTCTGAGGAGAGGAAGAATCCCTTCCAGTAGATGGAGTGCCCCCCCCTGCTCTGAGGAGAGGTAGAATCCCTTCCAGTAGATGGAGAGCCCCCCCCCCCCCCGCTCTGAGGAGAGGAATAATCCCTTCCAGTTGATGGAGTGCCCCCCCCTGCTCTGAGGAGAGGTAGAATCCCTTCCAGTAGATGGAGTGCCCCCCCCCCCCTGCTCTGAGGAGAGGTAGAATCCCTTCCAGTAGATGGAGAGCCCCCCCCCCCCCCCCGATCTGAGGAGAGGAATAATCCCTTCCAGTTGATGGAGTGCCCCCCCCCTGCTCTGAGGAGAGGTAGAATCCCTTCCAGTTGATGGAGTGCCCCCCCCCCCCCCTGCTCTGAGGAGAGGTAGAATCCCTTCCAGTTGATGGAGTGCCCCCCCCTGCTCTGAGGAGAGGTAGAATCCCTTCCAGTAGATGGAGTGCCCCCCCCCCCCCCCTGCTCTGAGGAGAGGTAGAATCCCTTCCAGTTGAAGGAGTGCCCCCCCCCCCTGCTCTGAGGAGAGGAAGAATCCCTTCCAGTAGATGGAGTGCCCCCCCCTGCTCTGAGGAGAGGAAGAATCCCTTCCAGTAGAAGGAGTGCCCCCCCCTGCTCTGAGGAGAGGAAGAATCCCTTCCAGTTGATGGAGTGCCCCCCCCCCCCCCCCTGCTCTGAGGAGAGGAAGAATCCCTTCCAGTAGATGGAGAGCCCCCCCCCCCCCCCCCGATCTGAGGAGAGGAAGAATCCCTTCCAGTTGATGGAGTGCCCCCCCCTGCTCTGAGGAGAGGAAGAATCCCTTCCAGTTGATGGAGTGCCCCCCCCCCCCCCCCCCGCTCTGAGGAGAGGAAGAATCCCTTCCAGTAGACGGAGTGCCCCCCCCTGCTCTGAGGAGAGGTAGAATCCCTTCCAGTTGATGGAGTGCCCCCCCCCCCCCCCCCCTGCTCTGAGGAGAGGAAGAATCCCTTCCAGTTGATGGAGTGCCCCCCCCCCCCCCCCCCTGCTCTGAGGAGAGGAAGAATCCCTTCCAGTTGAAGGAGTGCCCCCCCCCCCCCCCTGCTCTGAGGAGAGGAAGAATCCCTTCCAGTAGATGGAGTGCCCCCCCCTGCTCTGAGGAGAGGAAGAATCCCTTCCAGTAGATGGAGTGCCCCCCCCCCTGCTCTGAGGAGAGGAAGAATCCCTTCCAGTTGATGGAGTGCCCCCCCCTGCTCTGAGGAGAGGAAGAATCCCTTCCAGTTGATGGAGTGCCCCCCCCCCCCCCCCCCCCCCCCCCCCCCCCCCCCCCCCCCCCCCCCCCCCCCCCCCCCCCCCCCCCCCCCCCCCCCCCCCCCCCCCCCCCCCGCTCTGAGGAGAGGAAGAATCCCTTCCAGTTGATGGAGTGCCCCCCCCCCCTGCTCTGAGGAGAGGAAGAATCCCTTCCAGTTGATGGAGTGCCCCCCCCCCCTGCTCTGAGGAGAGGAAGAATCCCTTCCAGTAGATGGAGTGCCCCCCCCCTGCTCTGAGGAGAGGTAGAATCCCTTCCAGTTGATGGAGTGCCCCCCCCCCCCTGCTCTGAGGAGAGGAAGAATCCCTTCCAGTTGATGGAGTGCCCCCCCCCCCCCGCTCTGAGGAGAGGAAGAATCCCTTCCAGTTGAAAGAGTGCCCCCCCCCCTGCTCTGAGGAGAGGAAGAATCCCTTCCAGTTGAAAGAGTGCCCCCCCCCCTGCTCTGAGGAGAGGAAGAAGCTGGAAAAGGTGATAAACACACTAGGCTACATACAGGGATGCCTAGGACTATTCCTCTCCTCCAACACAATCGATTCTCTGCCTTTCCCATGTCATTCTTCTCCTATATGAAGTAACAATAGAAGTAATCGATGCCAATGGCCTGAATGGACATTGAACATGTATGTCAATAACTGCTATGTGTGTGTGTATGTGTGTGTGTGTGTGTGTGTGTGTGTGTGTGTGTGTGTGTGTGTGTGTGTGTGTGTGTGTGTGTGTGTGTGTGTGTGTGTGTGTGTGTGTGTGTGTGTGTGTGTGTGTGTACTCGTGTGGATGTGTGAGTGAGTGTGTTCTTGTATATTGAATGGGAGTGTGAGGAACGATAATGGGTATATGTTACATAGGGTATACAGTATGTTACGTAGGGTATACAGTATGTTACATAGGGTATACAGTATGTTATATAGGGTATACAGTATGTTACATAGGGTATACAGTATGTTACATAGGGTATACAGTATGTTATATAGGGTATACAGTATGTTACATAGGGTATACAGTATGTTACATAGGGTATACAGTATGTTACATAGGGTATACAGTATGTTATATAGGGTATACAGTATGTTACATAGGGTATACAGTATGTTACATAGGGTATACAGTATGTTTCATATTGTATACAGTATGTTACATAGGGTATACAGTATGTTATATAGGGTATACAGTATGTTACATAGGGTATACAGTATGTTACATAGGGTATACAGTATGTTATATAGGGTATATGTTACATAGGGTATACAGTATGTTTCATAGGGTATACAGTATGTTACATAGGGTATACAGTATGTTACATAGGGTATACAGTATGTTACATAGGGTATACAGTATGTTATATAGGGTATATGTTACATAGGGTATACAGTATGTTTCATAGGGTATACAGTATGTTACATAGGGTATACAGTATGTTACATAGGGTATACAGTATGTTACATAGGGTATACAGTATGTTACATAGGGTATACAGTATGTTACATAGGGTATACAGTATGTTTCATAGGGTATACAGTATGTTACATAGGGTATACAGTATGTTACATAGGGTATACAGTATGTTATATAGGGTATACAGTATGTTACATAGGGTATACAGTATGTTACATAGGGTATACAGTATGTTATATAGGGTATATGTTACATAGGGTATACAGTATGTTTCATAGGGTATACAGTATGTTACATAGGGTATACAGTATGTTTCATAGGGTATATGTTACATAGGGTATACAGTATGTTTCATAGGGTATACAGTATGTTACATAGGGTATACAGTATGTTACATAGGGTATACAGTATGTTACATAGGGTATACAGTATGTTACATAGGGTATACAGTATGTTACATAGGGTATACAGTATGTTACATAGGGTATACAGTATGTTACATAGGGTATACAGTATGTTACATAGGGTATACAGTATGTTATATAGGGTATACAGTATGTTACATAGGGTATACAGTATGTTACATAGGGTATACAGTATGTTACATAGGGTATACAGTATGTTACATAGGGTATACAGTATGTTACATAGGGTATACAGTATGGGGGGAGGACTAGGAGGGGTAGAGGGATGGATATGGGTGTGTTAACTGGGAAGGGGGAGACTAGGAGGGGGAGAGGAATGGAGATGGGTGTGTTAACTGGTAAGGGGGAGACTAGGAGGGGGAGAGGAATGGAGATGGGTGTGTTAACTGGGAAGGGGGAGACTAGGAGGGGGAGAGGAATGGAGATGGGTGTGTTAAAGGGGGAGGACTAGGAGGGGTAGAGGGATGGATATGGGTGTGTTAACTGGGAAGGGGGAGACTAGGACGGGCAGAGGAATGGATATGGGTGTGTTAAAGGGGGAGACTAGGAGGGGGAGAGGAATGGAGATGGGTGTGTTAAAGGGGGAGGACTAGGAGGGGGAGAGGGATGGAGATGGGTGTGTTAAAGGGGGAGGACTAGGAGGGGCAGAGGGATGGAGATGGGTGTGTTAAAGGGGGAGGACTAGGAGGGGGAGAGGAATGGAGATGGGTGTGTTAAAGGGGGAGGACTAGGAGGGGTAGAGGAATGGAGATGGGTGTGTTAAACGGGGAGGACTAGGAGGGGGAGAGGAATGGAGATGGGTGTGTTAAAGGGGGAGACTAGGAGGGGGAGAGGAATGGAGATGGGTGTGTTAAAGGGGGAGACTAGGAGGGGTAGAGGGATGGATATGGGTGTGTTAAAGGGGGAGGGACTAGGAGGGGCAGAGGGATGGATATGGGTGTGGCTTAGGATAGAATGAAAGAAGGGTTGAACTATAGGACAATGTCATTTTATTTATTTTTATTTTGCAAACCTGCTGTAAAATGAATAAGAGTTCTGGACAGATTAAGAGATGACGTCGATCATTATTATTCCATGCGTTCTATTCTAACTATGATCCAATGGTGGCTATTGGTGAGGATGGAAAGGAGATCTATTTCAGGGATTGGGACGGGGTCACTGGAAGGACATCAGACACTATGGGACGGGGTGACTGGGAGGATATCAGACACTATGGGGCGGGGTGACTGGGGAGGACATCAGACAGGACAGGGTGACTGGGAGGACATCAGACACTATGGGACGGGGTGACTGGAAGGACATCAGACACTATGGGACGGGGTGACTGGAAGGACATCAGACAGGACAGGGTGACTGGGAGGACATCAGACACTATGGGACGGGGTGACTGGAAGGACATCAGACACTATGGGACGGTGTGACTGGAAGGACATCAGACAGGACAGGGTGACTGGGAGGACATCAGACACTATGGGACGGGGTGACTGGGAGGACATCAGACACTATGGGACGGGGTGACTGGAGGGACATCAGACACTATGGGACGGGGTGACTGGGGAGACATGAGACAGGACGGGGTGATTGGGAGGACATCAAACACGATGGACGGGGTGACTGGGAGGATATCAGACACTATGGGACAGGGTGACTGGGAGGACATCAGACAGGACAGGGTGACTGGGAGGACATCAGACACTATGGGACAGGGTGACTGGGAGGACATCAGACACTATGGGACGGGGTGACTGGGAGGATATCAGACACTATGGGACGGGGTGACTGGAAGGACATCAGACAGGTCAGGGTGACTGGGAGGATATCAGACACTATGGGACGGGGTGACTGGAAGGACATCAGACAGGACAGGGTGACTGGGAGGATATCAGACACTGTCCTGTCCAGTAGCCTACACTCTCCTGCCCAGTAGCCTACACTCTCCTGTCCAGTATCCTACACCCTCCTGTCCTGTAGCCTACACTCTCCTGTCCAGTAGCCTACACTCTCCTGTCCAGTACCCTAGACTCTCCTGTCCAGTAGCCTACACTCTCCTGTCCAGTAGCCTACACTCTCCTCTCCTGTCCAGTAGCCTACACTCTCCTGTCCAGTATCCTATACCCTCCTGTCCTGTAGCCTACACTCTCCTGTCCAGTAGCCTACACTCTCCTGTCCAGTAGCCTACACTCTCCTGTCCAGTATCCTACACCCTCCTGTCCTGTAGCCTACACTCTCCTGTCCAGTAGCCTACACTCTCCTGTCCAGTAGCCTACACTCTCCTGTCCTGTCCAGTAGCCTACACTCTCCTGTCCTGTCCAGTAGCCTACACTCTCCTGTCCAGTAGCCTACACTCTCCTGTCCAGTAGCCTACACTCTCCTGTCCAGTAGCCTACACTCTCCTGTCCAGTAGCCTACACTCTCCTGTCCTGTCCAGTAGCCTACACTCTCCTGTCCTGTCCAGTAGCCTAAACTCTCCTGTCCAGTAGCCTACACTCTCCTGTCCAGTAGCCTACACTCTCCTGTCCAGTAGCCTACACTCTCCTGTACAGTAGTCTACACTCTCCTGTCCTGTCCAGTAGCCTACACTCTCCTGTCCAGTAGCCTACACTCTCCTGTCCTGCCCAGTAGCCTACACTCTCCTGTCCAGTATTCTACATTCTCCTGTCCAGTAGCCTACACTCTCCTGTCATGTCCAGTAGCCTACACTCTCCTGTCCAGTAGCCTACACTCTCCTGTCCTGTCCAGTAGCCTACACTCTCCTGTCCAGTAGCCTACACTCCCCTGTCCAGTAGCCTACACGCTCCTGTCCTGTCCAGTAGCCTACACTCTCCTGTCCTGTCCAGTAGGCTACACTCTCCTGTCCTGTCCAGTAGCCTACACTCTCCTGTCCAGTATTCTACATTCTCCTGTCCAGTAGCCTACACTCTCCTGTCCTGTCCAGTAGCCTACACTCTCCTGTCCTGTCCAGTAGCCTACACTCTCCTGTCCAGTAGCCTACACTCTCCTGTCCAGTAGCCTACACTCTCCTCTCCTGTCCAGTAGCCTACACTCTCCTGTCCAGTATCCTACACCCTCCTATCCTGTAGCCTACACTCTACTGTCCAGTAGCCTACACTCTCCTGTCCAGTAGCCTACACTCTCCTGTCCAGTAGCCTACACTCTCCTGTACAGTAGTCTACACTCTCCTGTCCTGTCCAGTAGCCTACACTCTCCTGTCCAGTAGCCTACACTCTCCTGTCCTGTCCAGTAGCCTACACTCTCCTGTCCTGTCCAGTAGCCTACACTCTCCTGTCCAGTATTCTACATTCTCCTGTCCAGTAGCCTACACTCTCCTGTCCTGTCCAGTAGCCTACACTCTCCTGTCCTGTCCAGTAGCCTACACTCTCCTGTCCTGTCCAGTAGCCTACACTCTCCTGTCCTGTCCAGTAGCCTACACTCTCCTGTCCTGTCCAGTAGCCTACACTCTCCTGTCCAGTAGCCTACACTCCCCTGTCCAGTAGCCTACACTCTCCTGTCCTGTCCAGTAGCCTACACTCTCCTGTCCTGTCCAGTAGCCTACACTCTCCTGTCCTGTCCAGTAGCCTACACTCTCCTGTCCAGTATTCTACATTCTCCTGTCCAGTAGCCTACACTCTCCTGTCCTGTCCAGTAGCCTGCACTCTCCTGTCCAGTAGCCTACACTCTCCTGTCCTGTCCAGTAGCATACACTCTCCTGTCCTGTCCAGTAGCCTACACTCTCCTGTCCTGTCCAGTAGCCTACACTCTCCTGTCCTGTCCAGTAGCCTACACTCTCCTGTCCTGTCCAGTAGCCTACACTCTCCTGTCCTGTCCAGTAGCCTACACTCTCCTGTCCTGTCCAGTAGCCTACACTCTCCTGTCCAGTAGCCTACACTCCCCTGTCCAGTAGCCTACACTCTCCTGTCCTGTCCAGTAGCCTACACTCTCCTGTCCTGTCCAGTAGCCTACACTCTCCTGTCCTGTCCAGTAGCCTACACTCTCCTGTCCAGTATTCTACATTCTCCTGTCCAGTAGCCTACACTCTCCTGTCCTGTCCAGTAGCCTGCACTCTCCTGTCCAGTAGCCTACACTCTCCTGTCCTGTCCAGTAGCATACACTCTCCTGTCCTGTCCAGTAGCCTACACTCTCCTGTCCTGTCCAGTAGCCTACACTCTCCTGTCCTGTCCAGTAGCCTACACTCTCCTGTACAGTAGTCTACACTCTCCTGTCCTGTCCTGTAGCCTACACTCTCCTGTCCAGTAGCCTACACTCTCCTGTCCTGTCCAGTAGCCTACACTCTCCTGTCCTGTCCAGTAGCCTACACTCTCCTGTCCAGTATTCTACATTCTCCTGTCCAGTAGCCTACACTCTCCTGTCATGTCCAGTAACCTACACTCTCCTGTCCAGTAGCCTACACTCTCCTGTCCTGTCCAGTAGCCTACACTCTCCTGTCCAGTAGCCTACACTCCCCTGTCCAGTAGCCTACACGCTCCTGTCCTGTCCAGTAGCCTACACTCTCCTGTCCTGTCCAGTAGGCTACACTCTCCTGTCCTGTCCAGTAGCCTACACTCTCCTGTCCAGTAGTCTACATTCTCCTGTCCAGTAGCCTACACTCTCCTGTCCAGTAGCCTACACTCTCCTGTCCTGTCCAGTAGCCTACACTCTCCTGTCCAGTAGCCTACACTCTCCTGTCCAGTAGCCTACACTCTCCTGTCCAGTATCCTACACCCTCCTATCCTGTAGCCTACACTCTACTGTCCAGTAGCCTACACTCTCCTGTCCAGTAGCCTACACTCTCCTGTCCAGTAGCCTACACTCTCCTGTACAGTAGTCTACACTCTCCTGTCCTGTCCAGTAGCCTACACTCTCCTGTCCAGTAGCCTACACTCTCCTGTCCTGTCCAGTAGCCTACACTCTCCTGTCCTGTCCAGTAGCCTACACTCTCCTGTCCAGTATTCTACATTCTCCTGTCCAGTAGCCTACACTCTCCTGTCCTGTCCAGTAGCCTACACTCCCCTGTCCTGTCCAGTAGCCTACACTCTCCTGTCCTGTCCAGTAGCCTACACTCTCCTGTCCAGTAGCCTACACTCTCCTGTCCAGTAGCCTACACTCTCCTGTACAGTAGTCTACACTCTCCTGTCCTGTCCAGTAGCCTACACTCTCCTGTCCAGTAGCCTACACTCTCCTGTCCTGTCCAGTAGCCTACACTCTCCTGTCCTGTCCAGTAGCCTACACTCTCCTGTCCAGTATTCTACATTCTCCTGTCCAGTAGCCTACACTCTCCTGTCATGTCCAGTAGCCTACACTCTCCTGTCCAGTAGCCTACACTCTCCTGTCCTGTCCAGTAGCCTACACTCTCCTGTCCAGTAGCCTACACTCCCCTGTCCAGTAGCCTACACGCTCCTGTCCTGTCCAGTAGCCTACACTCTCCTGTCCTGTCCAGTAGGCTACACTCTCCTGTCCTGTCCAGTAGCCTACACTCTCCTGTCCAGTATTCTACATTCTCCTGTCCAGTAGCCTACACTCTCCTGTCCTGTCCAGTAGCCTACACTCTCCTGTCCTGTCCAGTAGCCTACACTCTCCTGTCCAGTAGCCTACACTCTCCTGTCCAGTAGCCTACACTCTCCTCTCCTGTCCAGTAGCCTACACTCTCCTGTCCAGTATCCTACACCCTCCTATCCTGTAGCCTACACTCTACTGTCCAGTAGCCTACACTCTCCTGTCCAGTAGCCTACACTCTCCTGTCCAGTAGCCTACACTCTCCTGTACAGTAGTCTACACTCTCCTGTCCTTTCCAGTAGCCTACACTCTCCTGTCCAGTAGCCTACACTCTCCTGTCCTGTCCAGTAGCCTACACTCTCCTGTCCTGTCCAGTAGCCTACACTCTCCTGTCCAGTATTCTACATTCTCCTGTCCAGTAGCCTACACTCTCCTGTCCTGTCCAGTAGCCTACACTCTCCTGTCCTGTCCAGTAGCCTACACTCTCCTGTCCTGTCCAGTAGCCTACACTCTCCTGTCCAGTAGCCTACACTCCCCTGTCCAGTAGCCTACACTCTCCTATCCTGTCCAGTAGCCTACACTCTCCTGTCCTGTCCAGTAGCCTACACTCTCCTGTCCTGTCCAGTAGCCTACACTCTCCTGTCCAGTATTCTACATTCTCCTGTCCAGTAGCCTACACTCTCCTTTCCTGTCCAGTAGCCTACACTCTCCTGTCCAGTAGCCTACACTCTCCTGTCCTGTCCAGTAGCATACACTCTCCTGTCCTGTCCAGTAGCCTACACTCTCCTGTCCTGTAGCCTACACTCCCCTGTCCAGTAGGCTACACTCTCCTGTCCAGTATTCTACATTCTCCTGTCCAGTAGCCTACACTCTCCTGTCCAGTAGCCTACACTCTCCTGTCCTGTCCAGTAGCCTACACTCTCCTGTCCTGTCCAGTAGCCTACACTCTCCTGTCCTGTCCAGTAGCCTACACTCTCCTGTCCAGTATTCTACATTCTCCTGTCCAGTAGCCTACACTCTCCTGTCATGTCCAGTAACCTACACTCTCCTGTCCAGTAGCCTACACTCTCCTGTCCTGTCCAGTAGCCTACACTCTCCTGTCCAGTAGCCTACACTCCCCTGTCCAGTAGCCTACACGCTCCTGTCCTGTCCAGTAGCCTACACTCTCCTGTCCTGTCCAGTAGGCTACACTCTCCTGTCCTGTCCAGTAGCCTACACTCTCCTGTCCAGTAGTCTACATTCTCCTGTCCAGTAGCCTACACTCTCCTGTCCAGTAGCCTACACTCTCCTGTCCTGTCCAGTAGCCTACACTCTCCTGTCCAGTAGCCTACACTCTCCTGTCCAGTAGCCTACACTCTCCTGTCCAGTATCCTACACCCTCCTATCCTGTAGCCTACACTCTACTGTCCAGTAGCCTACACTCTCCTGTCCAGTAGCCTACACTCTCCTGTCCAGTAGCCTACACTCTCCTGTACAGTAGTCTACACTCTCCTGTCCTGTCCAGTAGCCTACACTCTCCTGTCCAGTAGCCTACACTCTCCTGTCCTGTCCAGTAGCCTACACTCTCCTGTCCTGTCCAGTAGCCTACACTCTCCTGTCCAGTATTCTACATTCTCCTGTCCAGTAGCCTACACTCTCCTGTCCTGTCCAGTAGCCTACACTCCCCTGTCCTGTCCAGTAGCCTACACTCTCCTGTCCTGTCCAGTAGCCTACACTCTCCTGTCCAGTAGCCTACACTCTCCTGTCCAGTAGCCTACACTCTCCTGTACAGTAGTCTACACTCTCCTGTCCTGTCCAGTAGCCTACACTCTCCTGTCCAGTAGCCTACACTCTCCTGTCCTGTCCAGTAGCCTACACTCTCCTGTCCTGTCCAGTAGCCTACACTCTCCTGTCCAGTATTCTACATTCTCCTGTCCAGTAGCCTACACTCTCCTGTCATGTCCAGTAGCCTACACTCTCCTGTCCAGTAGCCTACACTCTCCTGTCCTGTCCAGTAGCCTACACTCTCCTGTCCAGTAGCCTACACTCCCCTGTCCAGTAGCCTACACGCTCCTGTCCTGTCCAGTAGCCTACACTCTCCTGTCCTGTCCAGTAGGCTACACTCTCCTGTCCTGTCCAGTAGCCTACACTCTCCTGTCCAGTATTCTACATTCTCCTGTCCAGTAGCCTACACTCTCCTGTCCTGTCCAGTAGCCTACACTCTCCTGTCCTGTCCAGTAGCCTACACTCTCCTGTCCAGTAGCCTACACTCTCCTGTCCAGTAGCCTACACTCTCCTCTCCTGTCCAGTAGCCTACACTCTCCTGTCCAGTATCCTACACCCTCCTATCCTGTAGCCTACACTCTACTGTCCAGTAGCCTACACTCTCCTGTCCAGTAGCCTACACTCTCCTGTCCAGTAGCCTACACTCTCCTGTACAGTAGTCTACACTCTCCTGTCCTTTCCAGTAGCCTACACTCTCCTGTCCAGTAGCCTACACTCTCCTGTCCTGTCCAGTAGCCTACACTCTCCTGTCCTGTCCAGTAGCCTACACTCTCCTGTCCAGTATTCTACATTCTCCTGTCCAGTAGCCTACACTCTCCTGTCCTGTCCAGTAGCCTACACTCTCCTGTCCTGTCCAGTAGCCTACACTCTCCTGTCCTGTCCAGTAGCCTACACTCTCCTGTCCAGTAGCCTACACTCCCCTGTCCAGTAGCCTACACTCTCCTATCCTGTCCAGTAGCCTACACTCTCCTGTCCTGTCCAGTAGCCTACACTCTCCTGTCCTGTCCAGTAGCCTACACTCTCCTGTCCAGTATTCTACATTCTCCTGTCCAGTAGCCTACACTCTCCTTTCCTGTCCAGTAGCCTACACTCTCCTGTCCAGTAGCCTACACTCTCCTGTCCTGTCCAGTAGCATACACTCTCCTGTCCTGTCCAGTAGCCTACACTCTCCTGTCCTGTAGCCTACACTCCCCTGTCCAGTAGGCTACACTCTCCTGTCCAGTATTCTACATTCTCCTGTCCAGTAGCCTACACTCTCCTGTCCAGTAGCCTACACTCTCCTGTCCTGTCCAGTAGCCTACACTCTCCTGTCCTGTCCAGTAGCCTACACTCTCCTGTGCTGTCCAGTAGCCTATACTCTCCTGTCCTGTCCAGTAGTCTACACTCTCCTGTCCTGTCCAGTAGCCTACACTCTCCTGTCCTGTAGCCTACACTCTAATGTCCAGTAGTCTACACTCTCCTGTCCAGTAGCCTACACTATCCTGTCCAGTAGCCTACACTATCCTGTCCAGTAGTCTACACGTTCCTGTCCAATAGTCTACACTCTACTTTCCTGTCCAGTATTCTACACTCTCCTGTCCAGTAGACTACACTCCCCTGTCCAGTAGTCTACACTCTCCTGTCCAGTAGCCTACACTATCCTGTCCAGTAGCCTACACTCCCCTGTCCAGTAGTCTACACTCTCCTGTCCTGTCCAGTAGCCTACACTCTCCTGTCCAGTATTCTACACTCTCCTGTCCTGTCCAGTAGCCTACACTCTCCTGTCATGTCCAGTGGCCTACACTCTCCTATCCTGTCCAGTAGCCTTCACTCTCCTGTCCAGTAGCCTACACTCTCCTGTCCTGTCCAGTAGCCTACACTCTCCTCTCCTGTCCAGTAGCCTTCACTCTCCTGTCCAGTAGCCTACACTCTCCTGTCCTGTCCAGTAACCTACACTCTCCTGTCCAGTAGCCTACACTCTCCTGTCCTGTCCAGTAGCCTTCACTCTCCTGTCCAGTAGCCTACACTCTCCTGTCCAGTAGCCTACACTCTCCTGTCCTGTCCAGTACCCTACACTCTCCTGTCCTGTCCAGTAGCATACACTCTCCTGTCCTGTCCAGTACCCTACACTCTCCTGTCCTGTAGCGTACACTCTCCTGTCCAGTAGCCTTCACTCTCCTGTCCTGTCCAGTAGCCTACACTCTCCTGTCCTGTCCAGTAGCCTACACTCTCCTGTCCTGTCCAGTAGCCTACACTCTCCTGTCCAGTAGCCTACACTCTCCTGTCCAGTAGCCTACACTCTCCTGTCCTGTCCAGTAGCCTACACTCTCCTGTCCTGTCCAGTAGCCTACACTCTCCTGTCCTGTCCAGTAGCCTACACTCTCCTGTCCTGTCCAGTAGCGTACACTCTCCTGTCCAGTAGCCTTCACTCTCCTGTCCAGTAGCCTACACTCTCCTGTCCTGTCCAGTAGCCTTCACTCTCCTGTCCAGTAGCCTACACTCTCCTGTCCTGTCCAGTAGCCTACACTCTCCTGTCCAGTAGCCTACACTCTCCTGTCCTGTCCAGTATCCTACCCTCTCCTGTCCTGTCCAGTAGCCTACACTCTCCTGTCCAGTAGCCTACACTCTCCTCTCCTGTCCAGTAGCCTACACTCTCCTGTCCTGTCCAGTAGCCTACACTCTCCTGTCAAGTAGTCTACACTCTCCTGTCCTGTCCAGTAGCCTACACTCTCCTGTCCAGTAGCCTACACTCTCCTGTCCAGTAGCCTACACTCTCCTGTCCAGTAGCCTACACTCTCCTGTCCTGTCCAGTAGCCTACACTCTCCTGTCCTGTCCAGTAGCCTACACTCTCCTGTCCTGTCCAGTAGCCTACACTCTCCTGTCCAGTAGCCTACACTATCCTGTCCAGTAGTCTACATTCTCCTGTCCTGTCCAGTAGCCTACACTCTCCTGTCCTGTCCAGTAGCCTACACTCTCCTGTCCTGTCCAGTAGCCTACACTCTCCTGTCCTGTCCAGTAGCCTACACTCTCCTGTACTGTCCAGTAGCCTACACTCTCCTGTCCTGTCCAGTAGTCTACACTATCCTGTCCAGTAGTCTACACTCTCCTGTCCTGTCCAGTAGCCTACACTCTCCTGTCCTGTCCAGTAGCCTTCACTCTCCTGTCCAGTAGCCTACACTCTCCTGTCCTGTCCAGTAGCCTTCACTCTCCTGTCCAGTAGCCTACACTCTCCTGTCCAGTAGCCTTCACTCTCCTGTCCTGTCCAGTAGCCTACACTCTCCTGTCCTGTCCAGTAGCCTACACTCTCCTGTCCTGTCCAGTAGCCTACACTCTCCTGTCCTGTCCAGTAGCCTACACTGTCCTGTCTGTCCAGTAGCCTTCACTCTCCTGTCCAGTAGCGTACACTCTCCTGTCCTGTCCAGTAGCCTACACTCTCCTCTCCTGTCCAGTAGCCTACACTCTCCTGTCCTGTCCAGTAGCCTAGACTCTCCTGTCCAGTAGCCTACACTCTCCTGTCCTGTCCAGTAGCCTACACTCTCCTGTCCTGTCCAGTAGCCTACACTCTCCTGTCCAGTAGCCTACACTCTCCTGTCCAGTAGCCTACACTCTCCTGTCCAGTAGCCTACACTCTCCTGTCCTGTCCAGTAGCCTACACTCTCCTGTCCTGTCCAGTAGCCTACACTCTCCTGTCCTGTCCAGTAGCCTACACTCTCCTGTCCAGTAGCCTACACTATCCTGTCCAGTAGTCTACATTCTCCTGTCCTGTCCAGTAGCCTACACTCTCCTGTCCTGTCCAGTAGCCTACACTCTCCTGTCCTGTCCAGTAGCCTACACTCTCCTGTCCTGTCCAGTAGCCTACACTCTCCTGTACTGTCCAGTAGCCTACACTCTCCTGTCCTGTCCAGTAGACTACACTATCCTGTCCAGTAGTCTACACTCTCCTGTCCTGTCCAGTAGCCTACACTCTCCTGTCCTGTCCAGTAGCCTTCACTCTCCTGTCCAGTAGCCTACACTCTCCTGTCCTGTCCAGTAGCCTACACTCTCCTGTCCTGTCCAGTAGCCTACACTCTCCTGTCCTGTCCAGTAGCCTTCACTCTCCTGTCCAGTAGCCTACACTCTCCTGTCCTGTCCAGTAGCCTTCACTCTCCTGTCCAGTAGCCTACACTCTCCTGTCCAGTAGCCTTCACTCTCCTGTCCTGTCCAGTAGCCTACACTCTCCTGTCCTGTCCAGTAGCCTACACTCTCCTGTCCTGTCCAGTAGCCTACACTCTCCTGTCCTGTCCAGTAGCCTACACTGTCCTGTCTGTCCAGTAGCCTTCACTCTCCTGTCCAGTAGCGTACACTCTCCTGTCCTGTCCAGTAGCCTACACTCTCCTCTCCTGTCCAGTAGCCTACACTCTCCTGTCCTGTCCAGTAGCCTAGACTCTCCTGTCCAGTAGCCTACACTCTCCTGTCCTGTCCAGTAGCCTACACTCTCCTGTCCTGTCCAGTAGCCTACACTCTCCTGTCCAGTAGCCTACACTCTCCTGTCCAGTAGCCTACACTCTCCTGTCCAGTAGCCTACACTCTCCTGTCCTGTCCAGTAGCCTACACTCTCCTGTCCTGTCCAGTAGCCTACACTCTCCTGTCCTGTCCAGTAGCCTACACTCTCCTGTCCAGTAGCCTACACTATCCTGTCCAGTAGTCTACATTCTCCTGTCCTGTCCAGTAGCCTACACTCTCCTGTCCTGTCCAGTAGCCTACACTCTCCTGTCCTGTCCAGTAGCCTACACTCTCCTGTCCTGTCCAGTAGCCTACACTCTCCTGTACTGTCCAGTAGCCTACACTCTCCTGTCCTGTCCAGTAGTCTACACTATCCTGTCCAGTAGTCTACACTCTCCTGTCCTGTCCAGTAGCCTACACTCTCCTGTCCTGTCCAGTAGCCTTCACTCTCCTGTCCAGTAGCCTACACTCTCCTGTCCTGTCCAGTAGCCTTCACTCTCCTGTCCAGTAGCCTACACTCTCCTGTCCTGTCCAGTAGCCTACACTCTCCTGTCCTGTCCAGTAGCCTACACTGTCCTGTCTGTCCAGTAGCCTTCACTCTCCTGTCCAGTAGCGTACACTCTCCTGTCCTGTCCAGTAGCCTACACTCTCCTCTCCTGTCCAGTAGCCTACACTCTCCTGTCCTGTCCAGTAGCCTAGACTCTCCTGTCCAGTAGCCTACACTCTCCTGTCCTGTCCAGTAGCCTACACTCTCCTGTCCTGTCCAGTAGCATACACTCTCCTGTCCAGTAGCCTACACTCTCCTGTCCAGTAGCCTACACTCTCCTGTCCAGTAGCCTACACTCTCCTGTCCAGTAGCCTACACTCTCCTGTCCTGTCCAGTAGCCTACACTCTCCTGTCCTGTCCAGTAGCCTACACTCTCCTGTCGTGTCCAGTAGTCTACACTATCCTGTCCAGTAGTCTACACTCTCCTGTCCTGTCCAGTAGCCTACACTCTCCTGTCCTGTCCAGTAGCCTACACTCTCCTGTCCAGTATTCTACATTCTCCTGTCCAGTAGCCTACACTCTCCTGTCATGTCCAGTAGCCTACACTCTCCTGTCCAGTAGCCTACACTCTCCTGTCCTGTCCAGTAGCCTACACTCTCCTGTCCAGTAGCCTACACTCCCCTGTCCAGTAGCCTACACGCTCCTGTCCTGTCCAGTAGCCTACACTCTCCTGTCCTGTCCAGTAGGCTACACTCTCCTGTCCTGTCCAGTAGCCTACACTCTCCTGTCCAGTATTCTACATTCTCCTGTCCAGTAGCCTACACTCTCCTGTCCTGTCCAGTAGCCTACACTCTCCTGTCCTGTCCAGTAGCCTACACTCTCCTGTCCAGTAGCCTACACTCTCCTGTCCAGTAGCCTACACTCTCCTCTCCTGTCCAGTAGCCTACACTCTCCTGTCCAGTATGCTACACCCTCCTATCCTGTAGCCTACACTCTACTGTCCAGTAGCCTACACTCTCCTGTCCAGTAGCCTACACTCTCCTGTCCAGTAGCCTACACTCTCCTGTACAGTAGTCTACACTCTCCTGTCCTGTCCAGTAGCCTACACTCTCCTGTCCAGTAGCCTACACTCTCCTGTCCTGTCCAGTAGCCTACACTCTCCTGTCCTGTCCAGTAGCCTACACTCTCCTGTCCAGTATTCTACATTCTCATGTCCAGTAGCCTACACTCTCCTGTCCTGTCCAGTAGCCTACACTCTCCTGTCCTGTCCAGTAGCCTACACTCTCCTGTCCTGTCCAGTAGCCTACACTCTCCTGTCCTGTCCAGTAGTCTACACTATCCTGTCCAGTAGTCTACACTCTCCTGTCCTGTCCAGTAGCCTACACTCTCCTGTCCTGTCCAGTAGCCTACACTCTCCTGTCCAGTATTCTACATTCTCCTGTCCAGTAGCCTACACTCTCCTGTCATGTCCAGTAGCCTACACTCTCCTGTCCAGTAGCCTACACTCTCCTGTCCAGTAGCCTACACTCTCCTGTCCTGTCCAGTAGCCTACACTCTCCTGTCCAGTAGCCTACACTCCCCTGTCCAGTAGCCTACACTCTCCTGTCCTGTCCAGTAGGCTACACTCTCCTGTCCTGTCCAGTAGCCTACACTCTCCTGTCCAGTATTCTACATTCTCCTGTCCAGTAGCCTACACTCTCCTGTCCTGTCCAGTAGCCTACACTCTCCTGTCCTGTCCAGTAGCCTACACTCTCCTGTCCAGTAGCCTACACTCTCCTGTCCAGTAGCCTACACTCTCCTCTCCTGTCCAGTAGCCTACACTCTCCTGTCCAGTATCCTACACCCTCCTATCCTGTAGCCTACACTCTACTGTCCAGTAGCCTACACTCTCCTGTCCAGTAGCCTACACTCTCCTGTCCAGTAGCCTACACTCTCCTGTACAGTAGTCTACACTCTCCTGTCCTGTCCAGTAGCCTACACTCTCCTGTCCAGTAGCCTACACTCTCCTGTCCTGTCCAGTAGCCTACACTCTCCTGTCCTGTCCAGTAGCCTACACTCTCCTGTCCAGTATTCTACATTCTCCTGTCCAGTAGCCTACACTCTCCTGTCCTGTCCAGTAGCCTACACTCTCCTGTCCTGTCCAGTAGCCTACACTCTCCTGTCCTGTCCAGTAGCCTACACTCTCCTGTCCTGTCCAGTAGCCTACACTCTCCTGTCCTGTCCAGTAGCCTACACTCTCCTGTCCTGTCCAGTAGCCTACACTCTCCTGTCCAGTAGCCTACACTCCCCTGTCCAGTAGCCTACACTCTCCTGTCCTGTCCAGTAGCCTACACTCTCCTGTCCTGTCCAGTAGCCTACACTCTCCTGTCCTGTCCAGTAGCCTACACTCTCCTGTCCAGTATTCTACATTCTCCTGTCCAGTAGCCTACACTCTCCTGTCCTGTCCAGTAGCCTGCACTCTCCTGTCCAGTAGCCTACACTCTCCTGTCCTGTCCAGTAGCATACACTCTCCTGTCCTGTCCAGTAGCCTACACTCTCCTGTCCTGTAGCCTACACTCCCCTGTCCAGTAGGCTACACTCTCCTGTCCAGTATTCTACATTCTCCTGTCCAGTAGCCTACACTCTCCTGTCCAGTAGCCTACACTCTCCTGTCCTGTCCAGTAGTCTACACTCTCCTCTCCTGTCCAGTAGCCTACACTCTCCTGTCCAGTATCCTATACCCTCCTGTCCTGTAGCCTACACTCTCCTGTCCAGTAGCCTACACTCTCCTGTCCAGTAGCCTACACTCTCCTGTCCAGTATCCTACACCCTCCTGTCCTGTAGCCTACACTCTCCTGTCCAGTAGCCTACACTCTCCTGTCCAGTACCCTAGACTCTCCTGTCCAGTAGCCTACACTCTCCTGTCCAGTAGCCTACACTCTCCTGTCCTGTCCAGTAGCCTACACTCTCCTGTCCTGTCCAGTAGCCTACACTCTCATGTCCAGTAGCCTACACTCTCCTGTCCAGTAGCCTACACTCTCCTGTCCAGTAGCCTACACTCTCCTGTCCAGTAGCCTACACTCTCCTGTCCAGTAGCCTACACTCTCCTGTCCAGTAGCCTACACTCTCCTGTCCTGTCCAGTAGCCTACACTCTCCTGTCCTGTCCAGTAGCCTAAACTCTCCTGTCCAGTAGCCTACACTCTCCTGTCCAGTATTCTACATTCTCCTGTCCAGTAGCCTACACTCTCCTGTCCTGTCCAGTAGCCTACACTCTCCTGTCCTGTCCAGTAGCCTACAGTCTCCTGTCCTGTCCAGTAGCCTACACTCTCCTGTCCTGTCCAGTAGCCTACACTCTCCTGTCCAGTAGCCTAAACTCTCCTGTCCAGTAGCCTACACTCTCCTGTACAGTAGTCTACACTCTCCTGTCCTGTCCAGTAGCCTACACTCTCCTGTCCAGTAGCCTACACTCTTCTGTCCTGTCCAGTAGCCTACACTCTCCTGTCCTGTCCAGTAGCCTACACTCTCCTGTCCAGTATTCTACATTCTCCTGTCCAGTAGCCTACACTCTCCTGTCATGTCCAGTAGCCTACACTCTCCTGTCCAGTAGCCTACACTCTCCTGTCCTGTCCAGTAGCCTACACTCTCCTGTCCAGTAGCCTACACTCCCCTGTCCAGTAGCCTACACGCTCCTGTCCTGTCCAGTAGACTACACTCTCCTGTCCTGTCCAGTAGCCTACACTCTCCTGTCCAGTATTCTACATTCTCCTGTCCAGTAGCCTACACTCTCCTGTCCAGTAGCCTACACTCTCCTGTCCTGTCCAGTAGCCTACACTCTCCTGTCCTGTCCAGTAGCCTACACTCTCCTGTCCAGTAGCCTACACTCTCCTGTCCAGTAGCCTACACTCTCCTCTCCTGTCCAGTAGCCTACACTCTCCTGTCCAGTATCCTACACCCTCCTATCCTGTAGCCTACACTCTACTGTCCAGTAGCCTACACTCTCCTGTCCAGTAGCCTACACTCTCCTGTCCAGTAGCCTACACTCTCCTGTACAGTAGTCTACACTCTCCTGTCCTGTCCAGTAGCCTACACTCTCCTGTCCAGTAGCCTACACTCTCCTGTCCTGTCCAGTAGCCTACACTCTCCTGTCCTGTCCAGTAGCCTACACTCTCCTGTCCAGTATTCTACATTCTCCTGTCCAGTAGCCTACACTCTCCTGTCCTGTCCAGTAGCCTACACTCTCCTGTCCTGTCCAGTAGCCTACACTCTCCTGTCCTGTCCAGTAGCCTACACTCTCCTGTCCTGTCCAGTAGTCTACACTATCCTGTCCAGTAGTCTACACTCTCCTGTCCTGTCCAGTAGCCTACACTCTCCTGTCCTGTCCAGTAGCCTTCACTCTCCTGTCCAGTAGCCTACACTCTCCTGTCCTGTCCAGTAGCCTTCACTCTCCTGTCCAGTAGCCTACACTCTCCTGTCCAGTAGCCTTCACTCTCCTGTCCTGTCCAGTAGCCTACACTCTCCTGTCCTGTCCAGTAGCCTACACTCTCCTGTCCTGTCCAGTAGCCTACACTCTCCTGTCCTGTCCAGTAGCCTACACTGTCCTGTCTGTCCAGTAGCCTTCACTCTCCTGTCCAGTAGCGTACACTCTCCTGTCCTGTCCAGTAGCCTACACTCTCCTCTCCTGTCCAGTAGCCTACACTCTCCTGTCCTGTCCAGTAGCCTAGACTCTCCTGTCCAGTAGCCTACACTCTCCTGTCCTGTCCAGTAGCCTACACTCTCCTGTCCTGTCCAGTAGCCTACACTCTCCTGTCCAGTAGCCTACACTCTCCTGTCCAGTAGCCTACACTCTCCTGTCCAGTAGCCTACACTCTCCTGTCCAGTAGCCTACACTCTCCTGTCCTGTCCAGTAGCCTACACTCTCCTGTCCTGTCCAGTAGCCTACACTCTCCTGTCCTGTCCAGTAGTCTACACTATCCTGTCCAGTAGTCTACACTCTCCTGTCCTGTCCAGTAGCCTACACTCTCCTGTCCTGTCCAGTAGCCTACACTCTCCTGTCCAGTATTCTACATTCTCCTGTCCAGTAGCCTACACTCTCCTGTCATGTCCAGTAGCCTACACTCTCCTGTCCAGTAGCCTACACTCTCCTGTCCTGTCCAGTAGCCTACACTCTCCTGTCCAGTAGCCTACACTCCCCTGTCCAGTAGCCTACACGCTCCTGTCCTGTCCAGTAGCCTACACTCTCCTGTCCTGTCCAGTAGGCTACACTCTCCTGTCCTGTCCAGTAGCCTACACTCTCCTGTCCAGTATTCTACATTCTCCTGTCCAGTAGCCTACACTCTCCTGTCCTGTCCAGTAGCCTACACTCTCCTGTCCTGTCCAGTAGCCTACACTCTCCTGTCCAGTAGCCTACACTCTCCTGTCCAGTAGCCTACACTCTCCTCTCCTGTCCAGTAGCCTACACTCTCCTGTCCAGTATCCTACACCCTCCTATCCTGTAGCCTACACTCTACTGTCCAGTAGCCTACACTCTCCTGTCCAGTAGCCTACACTCTCCTGTCCAGTAGCCTACACTCTCCTGTACAGTAGTCTACACTCTCCTGTCCTGTCCAGTAGCCTACACTCTCCTGTCCAGTAGCCTACACTCTCCTGTCCTGTCCAGTAGCCTACACTCTCCTGTCCTGTCCAGTAGCCTACACTCTCCTGTCCAGTATTCTACATTCTCCTGTCCAGTAGCCTACACTCTCCTGTCCTGTCCAGTAGCCTACACTCTCCTGTCCTGTCCAGTAGCCTACACTCTCCTGTCCTGTCCAGTAGCCTACACTCTCCTGTCCTGTCCAGTAGCCTACACTCTCCTGTCCTGTCCAGTAGCCTACACTCTCCTGTCCTGTCCAGTAGCCTACACTCGCCTGTCCAGTAGCCTACACTCCCCTGTCCAGTAGCCTACACTCTCCTGTCCTGTCCAGTAGCCTACACTCTCCTGTCCTGTCCAGTAGCCTACACTCTCCTGTCCTGTCCAGTAGCCTACACTCTCCTGTCCAGTATTCTACATTCTCCTGTCCAGTAGCCTACACTCTCCTGTCCTGTCCAGTAGCCTGCACTCTCCTGTCCAGTAGCCTACACTCTCCTGTCCTGTCCAGTAGCATACACTCTCCTGTCCTGTCCAGTAGCCTACACTCTCCTGTCCTGTAGCCTACACTCCCCTGTCCAGTAGGCTACACTCTCCTGTCCAGTATTCTACATTCTCCTGTCCAGTAGCCTACACTCTCCTGTCCAGTAGCCTACACTCTCCTGTCCTGTCCAGTAGTCTACACTCTCCTCTCCTGTCCAGTAGCCTACACTCTCCTGTCCAGTATCCTATACCCTCCTGTCCTGTAGCCTACACTCTCCTGTCCAGTAGCCTACACTCTCCTGTCCAGTAGCCTACACTCTCCTGTCCAGTATCCTACACCCTCCTGTCCAGTAGCCTACACTCTCCTGTCCAGTAGCCTACACTCTCCTGTCCAGTACCCTAGACTCTCCTGTCCAGTAGCCTACACTCTCCTGTCCAGTAGCCTACACTCTCCTGTCCTGTCCAGTAGCCTACACTCTCCTGTCCTGTCCAGTAGCCTACACTCTCCTGTCCAGTAGCCTAAACTCTCCTGTCAAGTAGCCTACACTCTCCTGTCCAGTAGCCTACACTCTCCTGTCCTGTCCAGTAGCCTACACTCTCCTGTCCTGTCCAGTAGCCTAAACTCTCCTGTCCAGTAGCCTACACTCTCCTGTCCAGTAGCCTACACTCTCCTGTCCAGTAGCCTACACTCTCCTGTCCAGTATTCTACATTCTCCTGTCCAGTAGCCTACACTCTCCTGTCCTGTCCAGTAGCCTACACCCTCCTGTCCTGTCCAGTAGCCTACAGTCTCCTGTCCTGTCCAGTAGCCTACACTCTCCTGTCCTGTCCAGTAGCCTACACTCTCCTGTCCAGTAGCCTACACTCTCCTGTCCAGTAGCCTACACTCTCCTGTACAGTAGTCTACACTCTCCTGTCCTGTCCAGTAGCCTACACTCTCCTGTCCAGTAGCCTACACTCTCCTGTCCTGTCCAGTAGCCTACACTCTCCTGTCCTGTCCAGTAGTCTACACTCTCCTGTCCAGTATTCTACATTCTCCTGTCCAGTAGCCTACACTCTCCTGTCATGTCCAGTAGCCTACACTCTCCTGTCCAGTAGCCTACACTCTCCTGTCCTGTCCAGTAGCCTACACTCTCCTGTCCAGTAGCCTACACTCCCCTGTCCAGTAGCCTACACGCTCCTGTCCTGTCCAGTAGGCTACACTCTCCTGTCCTGTCCAGTAGCCTACACTCTCCTGTCCAGTATTCTACATTCTCCTGTCCAGTAACCTACACTCTCCTGTCCAGTAGCCTACACTCTCCTGTCCTGTCCAGTAGCCTACACTCTCCTGTCCAGTAGCCTACACTCTCCTCTCCTGTCCAGTAGCCTACACTCTCCTGTCCAGTATCCTACACCCTCCTATCCTGTAGCCTACACTCTACTGTCCAGTAGCCTACACTCTCCTGTCCAGTAGCCTACACTCTCCTGTCCAGTAGCCTACACTCTCCTGTACAGTAGTCTACACTCTCCTGTCCTGTCCAGTAGCCTACACTCTCCTGTCCAGTAGCCTACACTCTCCTGTCCTGTCCAGTAGCCTACACTCTCCTGTCCTGTCCAGTAGCCTACACTCTCCTGTCCAGTATTCTACATTCTCCTGTCCAGTAGCCTACACTCTCCTGTCCTGTCCAGTAGCCTACACTCTCCTGTCCTGTCCAGTAGCCTACACTCTCCTGTATTGTCCAGTAGCCTACACTCTCCTGTCCTGTCCAGTAGCCTACACTCCCCTGTCCTGTCCAGTAGCCTACACTCTCCTGTCCTGTCCAGTAGCCTACACTCTCCTGTCCAGTAGCCTACACTCTCCTGTCCAGTAGCCTACACTCTCCTGTACAGTAGTCTACACTCTCCTGTCCTGTCCAGTAGCCTACACTCTCCTGTCCAGTAGCCTACACTCTCCTGTCCTGTCCAGTAGCCTACACTCTCCTGTCCTGTCCAGTAGCCTACACTCTCCTGTCCAGTATTCTACATTCTCCTGTCCAGTAGCCTACACTCTCCTGTCATGTCCAGTAGCCTACACTCTCCTGTCCAGTAGCCTACACTCTCCTGTCCTGTCCAGTAGCCTACACTCTCCTGTCCAGTAGCCTACACTCCCCTGTCCAGTAGCCTACACGCTCCTGTCCTGTCCAGTAGCCTACACTCTCCTGTCCTGTCCAGTAGGCTACACTCTCCTGTCCTGTCCAGTAGCCTACACTCTCCTGTCCAGTATTCTACATTCTCCTGTCCAGTAGCCTACACTCTCCTGTCCTGTCCAGTAGCCTACACTCTCCTGTCCTGTCCAGTAGCCTACACTCTCCTGTCCAGTAGCCTACACTCTCCTGTCCAGTAGCCTACACTCTCCTCTCCTGTCCAGTAGCCTACACTCTCCTGTCCAGTATCCTACACCCTCCTATCCTGTAGCCTACACTCTACTGTCCAGTAGCCTACACTCTCCTGTCCAGTAGCCTACACTCTCCTGTCCAGTAGCCTACACTCTCCTGTACAGTAGTCTACACTCTCCTGTCCTGTCCAGTAGCCTACACTCTCCTGTCCAGTAGCCTTCACTCTCCTGTCCTGTCCAGTAGCCTACACTCTCCTGTCCTGTCCAGTAGCCTACACTCTCCTGTCCAGTATTCTACATTCTCCTGTCCAGTAGCCTACACTCTCCTGTCCTGTCCAGTAGCCTACACTCTCCTGTCCTGTCCAGTAGCCTACACTCTCCTGTCCTGTCCAGTAGCCTACACTCTCCTGTCCAGTAGCCTACACTCCCCTGTCCAGTAGCCTACACTCTCCTGTCCTGTCCAGTAGCCCACACTCTCCTGTCCTGTCCAGTAGCCTACACTCTCCTGTCCTGTCCAGTAGCCTACACTCTCCTGTCCAGTAGCCTACACTCCCCTGTCCAGTAGCCTACACTCTCCTGTCCTGTCCAGTAGCCCACACTCTCCTGTCCTGCCCAGTAGCCTACACTCTCCTGTCCTGTCCAGTAGCCTACACTCTCCTGTCCAGTATTCTACATTCTCCTGTCCAGTAGCCTACACTCTCCTTTCCTGTCCAGTAGCCTACACTCTCCTGTCCAGTAGCCTACACTCTCCTGTCCTGTCCAGTAGCATACACTCTCCTGTCCTGTCCAGTAGCCTACACTCTCCTGTCCTGTAGCCTACATTCCCCTGTCCAGTAGGCTACACTCTCCTGTCCAGTATTCTACATTCTCCTGTCCAGTAGCCTACACTCTCCTGTCCAGTAGCCTACACTCTCCTGTCCTGTCCAGTAGCCTACACTCTCCTTTCCTGTCCAGTAGCCTACACTCTCCTGTCCTGTCCAGTAGCCTACACTCTCCTGTGCTGTCCAGTAGCCTATACTCTCCTGTCCTGTCCAGTAGCCTATACTCTCCTGTCCTGTCCAGTAGTCTACACTCTCCTGTCCTGTCCAGTAGCCTACACTCTCCTGTCCTGTAGCCTACACTCTAATGTCCAGTAGTCTACACTCTCCTGTCCAGTAGCCTACACTATCCTGTCCAGTAGCCTACACTATCCTGTCCAGTAGTCTACACGTTCCTGTCCAATAGTCTACACTCTACTTTCCTGTCCAGTATTCTACACTCTCCTGTCCAGTAGACTACACTCCCCTGTCCAGTAGTCTACACTCTCCTGTCCAGTAGCCTACACTATCCTGTCCAGTAGCCTACACTACCCTGTCCAGTAGTCTACACTCTCCTGTCCTGTCCAGTAGCCTACACTCCCCTGTCCAGTAGTCTACACTCTCCTGTCCTGTCCAGTAGCCTACACTCTCCTGTCCAGTATTCAACACTCTCCTGTCCTGTCCAGTAGCCTACACTCTCCTGTCATGTCCAGTGGCCTACACTCTCCTATCCTGTCCAGTAGCCTTCACTCTCCTGTCCAGTAGCCTACACTCTCCTGTCCTGTCCAGTAGCCTACACTCTCCTCTCCTGTCCAGTAGCCTTCACTCTCCTGTCCAGTAGCCTACACTCTCCTGTCCTGTCCAGTAACCTACACTCTCCTGTCCAGTAGCCTACACTCTCCTGTCCTGTCCAGTAGCCTTCACTCTCCTGTCCAGTAGCCTACACTCTCCTGTCCAGTAGCCTACACTCTCCTGTCCTGTCCAGTACCCTACACTCTCCTGTCCTGTCCAGTAGCATACACTCTCCTGTCCTGTCCAGTACCCTACACTCTCCTGTCCTGTCCAGTAGCCTACACTCTCCTGTCCAGTAGCCTACACTCTCCTGTCCTGTCCAGTACCCTACACTCTCCTGTCCTGTCCAGTAGCATACACTCTCCTGTCCTGTCCAGTAGCCTACACTCTCCTGTCCTGTCCAGTACCCTACACTCTCCTCTCCTGTCCAGTAGCCTACACTCTCCTGTCCAGTAGCCTACACTCTCCTGTCCTGTCCTGTAGCGTACACTCTCCTGTCCAGTAGCCTTCACTCTCCTGTCCAGTAGCCTACACTCTCCTGTCCTGTCCAGTAGCATACACTCTCCTGTCCTGTCCTGTAGCGTACACTCTCCTGTCCAGTAGCCTTCACTCTCCTGTCCAGTAGCCTACACTCTCCTGTCCTGTCCTGTAGCGTACACTCTCCTGTCCAGTAGCCTTCACTCTCCTGTCCAGTAGCCTACACTCTCCTGTCCTGTCCAGTAGCATACACTCTCCTGTCCTGTCCTGTAGCGTACACTCTCCTGTCCAGTAGCCTTCACTCTCCTGTCCAGTAGCCTACACTCTCCTGTCCTGTCCAGTACCCTACACTCTCCTGTCCTGTCCAGTAGCCTACACTCTCCTGTCCAGTAGCCTTCACTCTCCTGTCCAGTAGCCTACACTCTCCTCTCCTGTCCAGTAGCCTACACTCTCCTGTCCTGTCCAGTAGCCTACACTCTCCTGTCCAGTAGCCTTCACTCTCCTGTCCAGTAGCCTACACTCTCCTGTCCTGTCCAGTAGCCTTCACTCTCCTGTCCAGTAGCCTACACTCTCCTGTCCTGTCCAGTAGCCTACACTCTCCTGTCCTGTCCAGTAGCCTACACTCTCCTGTCCTGTCCAGTAGCCTACACTCTCCTGTCCTGTCCAGTAGCCTTCACTCTCCTGTCCAGTAGCGTACACTCTCCTGTCCTGTCCAGTAGCCTACACTCTCCTCTCCTGTCCAGTAGCCTACACTCTCCTGTCCTGTCCAGTAGCCTACACTCTCCTGTCCAGTAGCCTACACTCTCCTGTCCTGTCCAGTAGCCTACACTCTCCTGTCCTGTCCAGTAGCCTACACTCTCCTGTCCAGTAGCCTACACTCTCCTCTCCTGTCCAGTAGCCTACACTCTCCTGTCCTGTCCAGTAGCCTACACTCTCCTGTCAAGTAGCCTACACTCTCCTGTCCTGTCCAGTAGCCTACACTCTCCTGTCCAGTAGCCTACACTCTCCTGTCCAGTAGCCTACACTCTCCTGTCCAGTAGCCTACACTCTCCTGTCCTGTCCAGTAGCCTACACTCTCCTGTCCTGTCCAGTAGCCTACACTCTCCTGTCCTGTCCAGTAGCCTACACTCTCCTGTCCAGTAGCCTACACTATCGTGTCCAGTAGTCTACATTCTCCTGTCCTGTCCAGTAGCCTACACTCTCCTGTCCTGTCCAGTAGCCTACACTCTCCTGTCCTGTCCAGTAGCCTACACTCTCCTGTCCTGTCCAGTAGCCTACACTCTCCTGTACTGTCCAGTAGCCTACACTCTCCTGTCCTGTCCAGTAGTCTACACTATCCTGTCCAGTAGTCTACACTCTCCTGTCCTGTCCAGTAGCCTACACTCTCCTGTCCTGTCCAGTAGCCTTCACTCTCCTGTCCAGTAGCCTACACTCTCCTGTCCTGTCCAGTAGCCTTCACTCTCCTGTCCAGTAGCCTACACTCTCCTGTCCAGTAGCCTTCACTCTCCTGTCCTGTCCAGTAGCCTACACTCTCCTGTCCTGTCCAGTAGCCTACACTCTCCTGTCCTGTCCAGTAGCCTACACTCTCCTGTCCTGTCCAGTAGCCTACACTGTCCTGTCTGTCCAGTAGCCTTCACTCTCCTGTCCAGTAGCGTACACTCTCCTGTCCTGTCCAGTAGCCTACACTCTCCTCTCCTGTCCAGTAGCCTACACTCTCCTGTCCTGTCCAGTAGCCTAGACTCTCCTGTCCAGTAGCCTACACTCCCCTGTCCTGTCCAGTAGCCTACACTCTCCTGTCCTGTCCAGTAGCCTACACTCTCCTGTCCTGTCCAGTAGCCTACACTCTCCTGTCCAGTAGCCTACACTCTCCTGTCCAGTAGCCTACACTCTCCTGTCCAGTAGCCTACACTCTCCTGTCCAGTAGCCTACACTCTCCTGTCCTGTCCAGTAGCCTACACTCTCCTGTCCTGTCCAGTAGCCTACACTCTCCTGTCCTGTCCAGTAGTCTACACTATCCTGTCCAGTAGTCTACACTCTCCTGTCCTGTCCAGTAGCCTACACTCTCCTGTCCTGTCCAGTAGCCTACACTCTCCTGTCCTGTCCTGTCCAGTAGCCTACACTCTCCTGTCCTGTCCAGTAGCCTACACTCTCCTGTCCTGTCCAGTAGCCTACACTCTCCTCTCCTGTCCAGTAGCCTTCACTCTCCTGTCCAGTAGCCTACACTCTCCTGTCCTGTCCAGTAACCTACACTCTCCTGTCCAGTAGCCTACACTCTCCTGTCCAGTAGCCTACACTCTCCTGTCCTGTCCAGTAACCTACACTCTCCTCTCCTGTCCAGTAGCCTACACTCTCCTCTCCTGTCCAGTAGCCTACACTCTCCTGTCCAGTAGCCTACACTCTCCTCTCCTGTCCAGTAGTCTACACTCTCCTCTCCTGTCCAGTAGCCTTCACTCTCCTGTCCAGTAGCCTACACTCTCCTCTCCTGTCCAGTAGCCTACACTCTCCTGTCCAGTAGCCTACACTCCCCTGTCCAGTAGCCTACACTCTCCTCTCCTGTCCAGTAGCCTACACTCTCCTGTCCAGTAGCCTACACTCTCCTCTCCTGTCCAGTAGTCTACACTCTCCTGTCCAGTAGCCTACACTCTCCTGTCCAGTAGCCTACACTCTCCTGTCCAGTAGCCTACACTCCCCTGTCCAGTAGCCTACACTCTCCTCTCCTGTCCAGTAGTCTACACTCTCCTGTCCAGTAGTCTACACTCTCCTCTCCTGTCCAGTAGCCTTCACTCTCCTGTCCAGTAACCTACACTCTCCTGTCCAGTAGCCTACACTCTCCTGTCCAGTAGCCTACACTCTCCTGTCCTATCCAGTAGCCTACACTCTCCTGTCCTGTCCAGTAGCCTTCACTCTCCTGTCCAGTAGCCTACGCTCTCCTGTCCTGTCCAGTAGCCTACACTCTCCTGTCCAGTAGCCTACACTCTCCTGTCCAGTAGCCTACACTCTCCTGTTCAGTAGCCTACACTCTCCTGTCCAGTAGCCTACACTCTCCTGTCCAGTAGCCTACACTCTCCTGTCCTGTCCAGTAGCCTACACTCTCCTGTCCAGTAGTCTACACTCTCCTGTCCAGTAGCCTACACTCTCCTGTCCAGTAGCCTACACTCTCCTGTCCAGTAGTCTACACTCTCCTGTCCAGTAGTCTGCACTCTCCTGTCCAGTAGTCTGCACTCTCCTGTCCTGTCCAGTAGTCTACACTCTCCTGTCCAGTAGTCTGCACTCTCCTGTCCTGTCCAGTAGTCTACACTCTCGCTTTACTGAAAGCTGGAGCTGCAATTTCCCCCTCTTTCATGGCTGTTATCTACAAATGCATTTGGAGACCGTTTTATTTAAATTTACAATGATTACGTTAAGATAGGTAGCTAATAGGAAGTAAGCTAGCTGATGACATTTCAATCACTTAGCTAAACAGTGTGTAAAGTTAGCTAGCTAACTAATAACTAATAATAATATATATTTTTTAACATGTATTTACTTACCTGAATCGGTTCTCCCACCGCCTCCGTTTTTTGGGTCCTTTAATACAAAAACAAAATAATGGTGAATCTTCACAATATGTTGTGTGGTAGGAACGCGCTGTGACGTTTGACTTTCGGCCACACCGTTTAGAGCGCGTTTTGATTTAGAACGCGCTGTGACGTTTGTTTGTCGGCTACACCGTTTAGAGCGCGTTTTGATTTAGAACGCGCTGTGACGTTTGACTGGTTGTGACATTTGACTTGGCGCTTGGCCAAAGTAAAAACAATATAATGTGTTGTTTAGAGGGACTGCAAGGTCGAATTGAGTTTGTGTACACTCACACTTTACAGAGCAGGCGTTCTTTACAGAGGGACTTTCATTCTGAAGGAGTCCAAAAATCCGCGATCTAGAAGTATTGAGGTAGATTTGCATGATTCACACCGGTCTAGCTACTTGCATGTGCGCTCCATCAGAAAGTGTAGCCAAATTGACGATGATATCTTTGCAAAACAGATGCATTATTTAAACACTACATCAAAAATTCATCCACAACATAGATTTCAATTGACGCACATTATAACTGAAGCCTCCGTTGATGGTTCACATATTTTACTTGTAGAGCGAGAATGAAGTGCGATTACAAAAACACGTGCCCGCCCAGTGGATGTAAATCTGAGATTAAAGGGTTCCTGAACAAATTGTGTGAAATATCTGTAGCAAATCAAGGAAAAACGATGTATAATTCACGAAGACACAATAGATGATACATGTATTTATCTAATCTAACTGTTCTAATTAAATATTTACTCATGTGTTTTTGACATTCATTATCCAGTTGCGATTTCCCCATCCCCTTAAACGGAAGTGTGACGAAGCAGCCACCAGGTGTTACCAAGGAGACGTTGTCATGGTAGTGGATGCAGCACCTACCTGTTTAATAAACCCTCCTTTAAAACGGCTGTATATTTAAAGTGTGTATTATAATTTGTCCTTTTTGTTTTTTTGTTTTATGAATTGCCAGTGCCTGTCAATGTAGGCTATCATATGTGACATACAGAAATTGATTTTTTTATTATATAACTATAAATATATATTTATTGAAACAGAAATAGCAGATAATAATCAGATATGGTTTTCCATAACGGCACAGAGGGTAGCCTATAATGAGCTTTGATGTCACTACTTCACTTTAGATACAGTAGCGAGGCATTATACTCTATACCAATATTTCAAGTAAAGCCCATATGTGACTGATCACCTCTTTCTGGGCGTTTGTCACATCACTGTATCTCCTGTCTAACATCTATATCTCTGGATGCCTTCCAAATGGCACCTTATTCCCTATATAGTGCACTACTTCTGACCAGAGCCATGTGGGCCCAGTACACTAAATAGGGAATAGGGTGCCATAGGGCTTTGGTCTAAAGTAGTGCACTATACAGGGAATAGGGTGCCATAGGGCTCTGGTCTAAAGTAGTGCACTATATAGGGAATAGGGTGCCATAGGGCTCTGGTCTAAAGTAGTGCACTATATAGGGAATAGGGTGCCATAGGGCTCTGGTCTAAAGTAGTGCACTATATAAGGAATAGGGTGCCATAGGGCTCTGGTCTAAAGTAGTGCACTATATAGGGAATAGGGTGCCATATGGCTCTGGCCTAAAATAGTGCACTATATAGGGAATAGGGTGCCATAGGGCTCTGGTCTAAAGTAGTGCACTATATAGGGAATAGGGTGCCATTTGAGATTCGGACTCTGACATGATCATTTCCAACATTTTAAATAACTGTGTGCTAATAATGAGTCTTAATGAGAACACAACTTTAGTAATAACTCTTTAATAAACAGGGAAAAACTATCATTACTGTTTTATATCATACACCACACACATCAGTACATATACATGTTTGATCTGTCAAAAGGTGAATACAGTATACAATATAATCTGGTATATTTGTTCTCGCTTTCAAAGACTATATTTATTTTCTCTTCTGGGATGATGAACAGTCTGATCTACAGTAAGGCTTTTGACATGACATTTCTCGGCATAATATTTTATACATTTTTTTTGTAAATCTAAAACCCAGAACACACACCAATAGGACTTTAGCACCATGTGTTTCAGAATATTTATATTATTTCCACAATAATAAGAGCTTAGTGGACATCCGTTTCTATTTTTCAAAAGAACGGGGATTCTAGGAAACAATTTACTACATTTTTTAAAATATATTTAACAAATAAACCATTCAGTATCATCTCAACATGAGTTGTTAATTTTATTTTTCAAAATAATTCTGCTAGGCTTGTAGCAAAGTTTTTTTTTATAACTGACATTGTTCAAACCTTTTTGAATACTCCTAGACAAATGATATAGGGGTATCCTAATAAAATTGTGAAAATATATTAAAGAGCGACTGCCCACCGAAAAAAGCAACTTCTAATTTTGAAAACGACCCAAACGTGGCATTAATATGAGTCAAAATCATTTATTCTAGTGTGATTTCGGTCATAAAGTCAATCTCCTCCAAAACAGAAATGTGCGATACGATAGAACACAATAGTATGCCCACTGAATGATGGGTAATATAAATGTTTTCTGTGGGTTGGGTTTATTTTAATCCGGCCCACATACCCACAGCTGGCAACACCCAAGTAATCATCATTGGACCCGATCATAATGCCCATGGTCAATTTAGTTTGACATTGGATATCACTATGTGGTTAGTTAGAGACCATCAATAAATTACACAATGTACATGGGACAATATTTTTAAAAGCCAATAGCTCCAAATTTCGATTACTTAAAAAAGCTCAAATCAGCTATACAGTTGTGTAATTCAAATACAAATATTCAAAGCATTTAAAGAGATAACTAAAACATTGTGTAACAATAAAATATTGTCCCATTTACATTGTGTTTATTGACGGTCCCCTAACTATCCCCAGAGAACCTATCCAAAGTCAAACCAATTTTGCCACTGTCGCACACCAGCCGCTGAAGATAAATTGCGAAATAATTTGGCTAACTCCTCCCATTTGTGAACACACACAAGAGACACACACCTCAAACCACACCCCAAAAACCAACTCACGTTTGAATTCAGTCGTGACCGCTAGCACTTCTTAATGAACCAAATCTAAACTAGGCCAAATCAGCAAGTGCAGTCGCCCTTTAACAATCTAGCACAATCTAAAAAAAAGAAAGAAAAAAGAATCAATATTTAACCAACCATTATTCCCCAATAGCATCGATAATAAATGTCATAAAATCAGCAGCAATTCATACCTTAATTGATTACCTTAGTCGCCTTGATTGGAATATTAAAATCCATCTTTTTAACAAAAATATTACAACCAATTCTACAGTAACAACAGAAATAGATACATACAGGTTTAGGACACAGAGATGACAGGAGTAATACAACACAGCAATCCTGTTCTATATACCTTTCCCCACATTCCTTTGATCAGAAGAGCTTTATGCCTCTGGCCTGGGTGCTTGCCCCCCCCCCCCAAAAAAAATATGCATTTTGTTACTTGTTTGTTCATTTGTTTTAACCTCTCAAAGCAAAAATAAATAATCCTAGTGCAGATTGGATCCTTTACAATTGAAATGAAAGCTTTAAAAAACATTATGATAATAAAACATTACATTAACTTAACACAGCTGTTTGCTGTAGTTGTTGTTGTACAGATTGATTGAGAAATCCTTAAAATGGTGGCACCTTGTTTAGAGAGAGAGAGAGAGAGAGAGAGAGTTGTGTTTCACTGTAAACGGTGAGGGGTTGAGGTGCCTGCTTGTTCTCCCCGAGCATTGAGTGTTTTTGGGGAGACAGGCAGGTCCCTCAGATGGCGGAGGGACTGACGGAGGACAAGGCCATGCTCTGAGAGAGGGAGACCCGTGGGCGGGAGGGAGGCAGAGAGACTCAGCAGTCTCTTGGGTGGTAGCACCTCTAGATCAGTGTTCAGCACCAGATTCATTCATTTATTAACAAACTAAAATGCACCTTTTTTGTTGTTGTTATCTGAGCATTTTGGCTCTAATTGAGAACTGATGATGGCCATGATAGAAATACACAGAACTTAACCGAATGGAACCAAATATATCAATGGCCTGCTACACAACAATGCATTCAGAGATTTCAGAAAGAGAGAGAGAGAGAGAGAGAGAGGGGACATTGTACAGAAAGAGAGAGGGGACATTGTACAGAAAGAGAGAGAGAGAGAGGGGACATTGTACAGAAAGAGAGAGAGCGAGAGAGGGGACATTGTACAGAAAGAGAGAGAGAGAGAGGGGACATTGTACAGAAAGAGAGAGAGCGAGAGAGGGGACATTGTACAGAAAGAGAGAGAGAGAGGGGACATTGTACAGAGAGAGAGAGAGAGAGAGAGGGGACATTGTACAGAAAGAGAGAAAGGGAGAGAGCGTTTAACATGCTTATATGTTTTCGGGGGCCACCTCACGATGAGCTCTAGGCATGCTGGGAAAATGGCGTGAGAACCAGGGAATGAGGTGTTCACAGAGTCTGCATTTACGCTTCTCCATAGAGCTGTTTTGGAATCTATTATGATGTCATCATCCAATCCGACGACGGAGATATGTGGAACTATTTAACCCTGTCACGAAACACTTCCTCAACATTTGTCGTTGCTCTAAAACCTGTTATTTTTTCCCCATTTCCACTTTTTTTTGTGCAGGTATTTTTTCCATTTGGCTAGACATTTTGTTCACAAGACTAACTACAGGCAGGAATAAGGTTAGCGTGTTGGCACTACAAATCATTAATCTGGCAAGACATTAGAATTAACAGAAGGCATAGACAAAAGTACATAACAATCATAGACCGCATTATCCATCTCTATAGACCGCATTATCCATCGCTATAGACCGCATTATCCATCTCTATAGACCGCATTATCCATAGCTATAGACCGCATTATCCATCTCTATAGACCGCATTATGCATCTCTATAGAACACATGATCCATCTCTATAGACTGCATTATCCATCTCTATAGAACACATTATCCATCTCTATAGAACACATTATCCATCTCTATAGACCGCATTATCCATCTCCATAGAACACATTATCCATCTCTATAGAACACATTATCCATCTCTATAGAACACATTATCCATCTCTATAGACCGCATTATCCATCTCTATAGAACACATTATCCATCTCTATAGACCGCATTATCCATCTCTATAGAACACATTATCCATCTCTATAGAACACATTATCCATCCCTATAGAACACATTATCCATCTCTATAGAACACATTATCCATCTCTATAGAACACATTATCCATCTCTATAGAACACATTATCCATCTCTATAGACCGCATTATCCATCTCTATAGACCGCATTATCCATCTCTATAGACCGCATTATCCATCTCTATAGACCGCATTATCCATCTCTATAGAACACATTATCCAGATCTATAGTAGCTGTGTACAGCTGTCTCCAACACACCTAGAGCGGTGTTCCAAATGGCACACTATGTCATAAGGTGAATGCACCAATTTGTAAGTCGCTCTGGATAAGAGCGTCTGCTAAATGACTTAAATGTAAAATGTAATTCTCTACATAGTGCACTACTTTTGAAGAGGGCCCATAGGGCTCTGGTCTAAAGTAGTGCACTTATGTAGGTAATATGGAGCCATTTTGAATGCTCCCCTACAACCCCATAATGGTATTGAGGACATTCACTAAAAGTATCTATTCTCTTCTGATTCCAAACCAACCAACCAGTGGTCCAGTTTGCGTCAAATAAAGAAGAAGGGTGAACCGCCCCACCCAACCCAGGCTTAGGTATAACCCAGACTCAGGTATAACCCAGGCTTAGGTATAACCCAGGCTCAGGTATAACCCAGGCTCAGGTATAACCCAGGCTCAGGTATAACCCAGGCTCAGGTACAGCCCAGGCTCAGGTATAACCCAGGCTCAGGTATAACCCAGGCTTAGGTATAACCCAGGCTCAGGTATAACCCAGGCTCAGGTATAATCCAGGCTCAGGTATAACTCAGGCTCAGGTATAACTCAGGCTCAGGTATAACCCAGGCTCAGGTATAACCCAGGGTCAGGTATAACCCAGGCTCAGGTATAACCCAGGCTCAAGTATAACCCAGACTCAGGTATAACCCAGGCTCAGGTATAACCCAGACTCAGGTATAACCCAGGCTTAGGTATAACCCAGGCTCAGGTATAACTCAGGCTCAGGTATAACCCAGGCTCAGGTATAACCCAGGCTCAGGTATAACCTAGGCTTAGGTACAACTCAGGCTCAGGTACAGCCCGGGCTCAGGTACAGCCCAGGCTCAGGTACAGCCCAGGCTCAGATACAGCTGATGTTCACATATTACCTTGCTATTATTTCCCCTGTTGTCTGCCCTCCTCAGAACGAGAGATTGAGTTTCACAGACAAAGTACCCAACCTCTGTTTCTGGTATGGAATCAGCTTCATCGTCACAGTAACTACGACTGTTATTATTATTATTAGGATTATATACCAGTTTCACTCTTTATGTTGTTATTGGCCTATGTCAAATAGGTTGTTTGGCGTGTAGTCGTCTCGGACCTGCGTCCCAAAAGGCACCCTATTCCCTATATACAGTGCACTACTTTTGACCAGGGCCCTATATAGTGTACTAGTGTCTGGGCCCTTGTAGTGCACTACATAGGGAATAGGGCTCTGGTCTAAAGTAGTGCACTATGTAGGGAATAGGGCTCTGGTCTAAAGTAGTGCACTATGTAGGGAATAGGGCTCTGGTCTAAAGTAGTGTACTATATAGGGAATAGGGCTCTGGTCTAAAGTAGCGCACTACATAGGGAATAGGGTGCCATTTGGGACACACCCCCATGGTTATTGTACTGGGCACAAGATACAGAGAGACAACGGTATCTGGTGTAGTAGTTGTTGTTAGTGAAGCTGGCTGCCGTGGCTGGACAGGAGCACCCGGAGGAACCACAGCTAGCCCATCGTTGCTGTTTTCCTCTTGTTACCCTTGATGTGTGTCGTGGCTTTGGGGTGGGGTGGGGGGGGGGGTGGGGGGTGGGGGGGGGGGGGGGGTGGGGGGGTGGGGGTGGGGTGGGGGGGGCGTATTGGGGAGTCTTAAATGTTTCCTCAGCTAGTCTCTACCTGGGTGAAAGTTAGTGACCATGTACTGTGTATTCATGATCAATGTAATACAATAATATATTTTATAATATAATAATATATAATATGTAATATGAAATAATAATATATAATATAGTAATATATGATATAATATAGTAATATATAATATAATAATATATAATACAATAAAATAATATATAATATTTGATATATAATATAGTAATATATAATATAATATAATAATATGTATTATAATAATATATACTATAATAACATATAATATTTGATATATAATATAGTAATATATAATACAATATAATAATATGTACTATAATAATATATAATATAATAGTATACAATATAGTAATATATAATATAGTAATATATAATATAATAATATAACTATAATATAATAATATATAATATACTATAATAATATAATAATATATAATATAGAAATATATAATATAATAATATATAATATATAATATAGTAATGTATAATATACTAATATATAATGTAGTAATATATAATATAGTAATATATAATATAGTAATATATAATATAATAATATAATAATAATATATAATAATACATAATATATAATATAATACACCATTTAGCAAACACTTTTATCCAAAGTGTCAAGTATACATACATTTGATATGTACTGGGTGGCGCCAGTGGGAATCGAACCCACAACCCTTGGCATTGCAAGTGTCATGCTCGCGAGCCACAAGACTACGTTTGGCCTCTGAGCTAAAGCCTATTCTGAAATGTGTCTTTAGAAGAGTTGTATAAGTTAAATAACGATTCGACTCTACTGGTTTAACGTGACGATATAAGCACCATAGAATGAAGAGTACCATAGCCAATGCCATCTAGCGTTGAGTGGCAACAGGCTATGATGGCATACGGAGGGAATCACAGTGTATTTACCTTCACCTGATTTTGATGTACATGCCTACAATATATATCCTTAATATAGACCTGAAGACACAATGTCACATATCCCTACAGTATATATCCCTAACCTACATGCCTTTATAACTATATTACATACATCTAAAGGGAGAGTGTCTATGTTTTGTTTTTACAGGGTAAGATGGATGCACCATGGAATCAATGCCTACCAGGCAGCCAACTCACACAAAACACAACTCACACAAAACACACAGCCTCGCACACGTGACAGAAAAATGTAATAAAACATTTGGCGGTATCCCAGAAGACTACAGCTTCCCAGAATGCATTGCAGTATGAGGAAGGATGGAGACCCGTGAGGACATGCCGTGTTTGCGTCCCAAATGGCAACCTGTCCCCTACGTAGTGCACTACTCCTATAGGCCCTGGTCAAAACTAGTGCACTACTCCTATGGGCCCTGGTCAAAACTAGTGCACTACTCCTATAGGCCCTGGTCAAAACTAGTGCACTACTCCTATAGGCCCTGGTCAAAACTAGTGCACTACCCCTATAGGCCCTGGTCAAAACTAGTGCACTACTCCTATAGGCCCTGGTCAAAACTAGTGCACTACTCCTATAGGCCCTGGTCAAAACTAGTGCACTACCCCTATGGGCCCTGGTCAAAACTAGTGCACTACTCCTATGGGCCCTGGTCAAAACTAGTTCACTACCCCTATAGGCCCTGATCAAAACTAGTGCACTACCCCTATAGGCCCTGGTCAAAACTAGTGCACTACTCCTATGGGCCCTGGTCAAAACTAGTGCACTACTCCTATGGGCCCTGGTCAAAACTAGTGCACTACCCCTATGGGCCCTGGTCAAAACTAGTGCACTACTCCTATGGGCCCTGGTCAAAACTAGTGCACTACCCCTATGGGCCCTGGTCAAAACTAATGCACTACCCCTATAGGCCCTGGTCAAAACTAGTGCACTACCCCTATAGGCCCTGGTCAAAACTAGTGCACTACCCCTATGGGCCCTGGTCAAAACTAGTGCACTACCCCTATGGGCCCTGGCCAAAACTAGTGCACTACCCCTATTGGCCCTGGTCAAAACTAGTGCACTACCCCTATAGGCCCTGGTCAAAACTAGTGCACTAAATAGCCCACGACCGCGTCGAGAGACCCCTGAGTCAGCTGGTTCAGTGGTCATGATCCTATTGGTCCTGAGGAACCAACCCTGGTTTGACATGTGTGTTGATTTATTGACGTTTTTGTTTTACTGTGGTGTAAAAACTTGACTCTTCATTCTATTATATTCAGACAACACAAAAGCAAAAAGATCACTGACATTCAGAAAACATAGAAGAAGAAGTTGCATACCGACAGGAAGGAGTTTTATACTGAGATTACCGACAGGAAGGAGTATTATACTGAGATTACCGACAGGAAGGAGAATTATACTGAGATTACCGACAGGAAGGAGAATTATACTGAGATTACTGAGTCTGACATTTCCCTGGCGCTGACTCAGTCACTCTCAATAATCATGGCTGACTGCTTTTAACCTTAGCCCTACACACCAAGATGGTGAATGGTTGTAGTCTTATAGCCTACACACCAAGATGGTGAATGGTTGTAGTCTTATAGCCTACACACCAAGATGGTGAATGGTTGTAGTCTTATAGCCCTACACACCAAGATGGTGAATGGTTGTAGTCTTTTAGCCCTACACACCAAGATGGTGAATGGTTGTAGTCTTATAGCCTACACACCAAGATGGTGAATGGTTGTAGTCTTATAGCCCTATACACCAAGATGGTGAATGGTTGTAGTCTTTTAGCCCTACACAGCAAGATGGTGAATGGTTGTAGTCTTATAGCCTATACACCAAGATGGTGAATGGTTGTAGTCTTATAGCCCTATACACCAAGATGGTGAATGGTTGTAGTCTTATAACCTACACACCAAGATGGTGAATGGTTGTAGTCTTATAGCCTATACACCAAGATGGTGAATGGTTGTAGTCTTATAGCCTACACACCAAGATGGTGAATGGTTGTAGTCTTATAGCCTACACACCAAGATGGTGAATGGTTGTAGTCTTATAGCCCTACACACCAAGATGGTGAATGGTTGTAGTCTTATAGCCCTACACACCAAGATGGTGAATGGTTGTAGTCTTTTAGCCCTACACACCAAGATGGTGAATGGTTGTAGTCTTATAGCCTATACACCAAGATGGTGAATGGTTGTAGTCTTATAGCCCTACACACCAAGATGGTGAATGGTTGTAGTCTTATAGCCTACACACCAAGATGGTGAATGGTTGTAGTCTTATAGCCTATACACCAAGATGGTGAATGGTTGTAGTCTTATAGCCCTACACACCAAGATGGTGAATGGTTGTAGTCTTATAGCCTACACACCAAGATGGTGAATGGTTGCAGTCTTATAGCCTACACACCAAGATGGTGAATGGTTGTAGTCTTATAGCCTACACACCAAGATGGTGAATGGTTGTAGTCTTATAGCCCTACACACCAAGATGGTGAATGGTTGTAGTCTTATAGCCTATACACCAAGATGGTGAATGGTTGTAGTCTTATAGCCCTACACACCAAGATGGTGAATGGTTGTAGTCTTATAGCCTACACACCAAGATGGTGAATAGTTGTAGTCTTATAGCCTACACACCAAGATGGTGAATGGTTGTAGTCTTATAGCCCTACACACCAAGATGGTGAATTGTTGTAGTCTTATAGCCCTATACACCAAGATGGTGAATGGTTGTAGTCTTATAGCCTACACACAGATATTTCAGCACCTCGTAATGGCAGTGCACCTCATTGCATGTCCTCACTTCAGTATCTCCAGTCATTCAGCCCTGCCCCCTCTGGTTAGTAACCAGGAAGTGACGGTTGGCATGGCAACCCATTCTGTTCAGCATCCAGGAACAGAAAGTGAAGGTTGTCATGGGAGCGGCACCATAGGAGGGGCGAAAGGGCAGAGCAGCAACCAGGAGTGGAGCCAAAACGTTGCCAAGACAACAGGGCTGTGTGACTGGGCTGGGGAGAAACACACACACACACACACAGACAAATAACAAAAACCCACACACGCACGCACGCATACACACACCCTTTCCCTGTCACACACTGTCCTCATGTTCTTTTCCACCCCTGGCAAGACCCTCTCACCCCGTCAGTCTCCTTCTCCCTCTCCACCCCGCTTGACCTCTAACCTCAGCAGGTCACAGAGGGGTCAGAGTCAGAGAGGGCCCAGGTAGGTATCCCCCCATGACTAAGTCAGTACAGTACTAATGCTTACATAACACTATTATCATGCCACACGGACACACAATGTCAAAACACACGTTATACCCAGACAACTGGTCAAGTAAATGAACTAACGGGCAAATTAAATGCATTCATTCACCTTTTCCCATTTGTTTGTGCAGTAGCCCTCTCTGGAAATTAGTGTCGAGCTCCTATAGACCATAGACTCAGGAGTAGCTAGCCCCTATAGACCATAGACTCAGGAGTAGCTAGCTCCTATAGACTCAGGAGTAGTTAGCCCCTATAGACCATAGACTCAGGAGTAGCTTGCTCCTATAGACTCAGGAGTAGCTAGCCCCTATAGACCATAGACTCAGGAGTAGCTAGCTCCTATAGACTCAGGAGTAGTTAGCCCCTATAGACCATAGACTCAGGAGTAGCTAGCTCCTATAGACTCAGGAGTAGTTAGCCCTTGTAGACTCAGGAGTAGCTAGCCCCTGTAGACTCAGGAGTAGCTAGCCCCTGTAGACTCAGGAGTAGCTAGCCCTTGTAGACTCAGGAGTAGCTAGCCCCAGTAGACTCAGGAGTAGCTAGCCCCTATAGACTCATGAGTAGCTAGCCCCTGTAGACTCAGGAGTAGCTAGCCCCAGTAGACTCAGGAGTAGCTAGCCCCTATAGACTCAGGAGTAGCTAGCCCCAGTAGACTCAGGAGTAGCTAGCCTCTATAGACTCAGGAGTAGCTAGCCTCTGTAGACTCAGGAGTAGCTAGCCCCTGTAGACTCAGGAGTAGCTAGCCCCTGTAGACTCAGGAGTAGCTATCCCCTATAGACTCAGGAGGGAACATGGCACACCTGTATGTATTATATTGACTAGTCCTAGAGGTCAAGGAGCTAGGAGCTAGGAGCTAGGAGCTAGGAGCCAGGAGCTAGGGGAGACAGTACTATATGACATGTGATTTGGCTTTGTTTTGAACTGCTCTAGCAGTATCGTGCACAGTTGACCTGCGACTCCCTCTGCAGTATTCTCATTCACAGCACACTGCAAAGACGAGTATACCGTTTAACACTCACTGCAACGTGTCGAGTAAAAATAAATCAAATCACAAATCTAATATGGTGCATTCAGGTAAAGAATCAGCATTATCGTCAGCAGCGTTTTAACGAGTTCAAAGGGGAAAAGGACAACAACAACAAGAGTGGAAGTATAACAATAGGATAGAAATATGAACACTTGCTCGGCAACGTTTCTGTTTTGGAAAAAAACCCTGCGTCGAGTATTCGCACCCAATGAGCTTATTGTTCAACCTAATACCTCCATGGTAAAACAAAAGGCGAGGGAGAGAGAATGAAAGAGTGTGGAGGAGAAAGAGAGAGGGTGTGGTAGAGTACAGAACACTGGTAGTATCTCTCTAGCAGCAGGGAATGCTGGAGGAACAGTGAAGCAGCAGGGAATGCTGGAGGAACAGTGAAGCAGCAGGGAATGCTGGAGGAATAGTGAAGCAGCAGGGAATGCTGGAGGAATAGTGAAGCAGCAGGGAATGCTGGAGGAATAGTGAAGCAGCAGGGAATGCTGGAGGAACAGTGAAGCAGCAGGGAATGCTGGAGGAACAGTGAAACAGCAGGGCATGCTGGAAGAACAGTGAAGCAGCAGAGAATGCTGGAGGAACAGTGAAGCAGCAGGGAATGCTGGAGGAACAGTGAAGCAGCAGGGAATGCTGGAGGAATAGTGAAGCAGCATGGAATGCTGGAGGAACAGTGAAGCAGCATGGAATGCTGGAGGAACAGTAAAGCAGCAGAGAATGCTGGAGGAACAGTGAAGCAGCAGGGAATGCTGGAGGAACAGTGAAGCAGCAGGGAATGCTGGAGGAACAGTGAAGCAGCAGGGAATGCTGGAGGAACAGTGAAGCAGCAGGGAATGCTGGAGGAATAGTGAAGCAGCAGGGAATGCTGGAGGAATAGTGAAGCAGCAGGTAATGCTGGAGGAATAGTGAAGCAGCAGGGAATGCTGGAGGAATAGTGAAGCAGCAGGGAATGCTGGAGGAATAGTGAAGCAGCAGGGAATGCTGGAGGAATAGTGAAGCAGCAGGGAATGCTGGAGGAATAGTGAAGCAGCAGGGAATGCTGGAGGAACAGTGAAACACTGTCTTTGCACCACACCTCTGTTCTGTTCATCATCACATCACAGTGTGCTTGCTGTTTGATTGTTGCTTTTCAACAGTCCCCCCCCCCGTGACGTCCAAGCTTATTTCATGTATTTTTCACATTTGACTTATTCGTATTCAGAATCGAGTTGTTTGTTTAAAAAAAAAAACGAAAGCAAAGTTCTTTGGAATGTCATAACTCGGGTTTTCCGGAAAGAAAGACACATTTCACCCGGCGACCGTTGTGCAGAAACCCCTCTGAAACGTTGTGCTGAGAGAGAAATTCATAGCTATGATTAGTGTCAAAACACAAATGCTTTTCTCATCTGGATTAAACTGAATTCACTGCCAGACATGCATGTACCATAGACTACGGTTTCCCAACTCCGGTCCTCCAGTACCCCCCAAAACCGGACATGTTTGTGTTGTAACCCCCCCCCCCCCCCCCCAAAAAAAAAATCCATGATTCAACTTGTCAAGAGCTTGAAGATTAGTTGATAAGTAGAATCAGTTGTGCTTGTCCGGGGCCACAACCAAAATATGTACTGTTGGTGGTACCAGGGGACTGGAGCTGAGAAACGCTACAGATAGCTAGGCCACATCTAGCTCGCTGTGACTGACTTCTACCAGCAGAGGTCCCTGTTTGTTACTCTATCGGTGGAACTTATGCCTCCATAAGCTCTGATTCAAGGTCAGTTTAGCCTTTTCACCCCGTCAAACAATCG
>NW_026600784.1:95000-126492 GCF_029448725.1 Salvelinus fontinalis | reverse complement strand
CCAGCTACACCATGGTGCTAACATAAAGAGTGCTACTGAGGCTACTGTAGACCTTCATTGCAAAACAGTGTGTTTTAATCAATTATTTGGTCACGTGAATATATTTAGAATATTTAGAATATTTTTATCCAGAAAGGATATGAAATTCACTGAGGAGGATGGTCCTCCAGTTCCTCCTCTGAGAAGCCTCTACTGAATTCACTGAGGAGGATGGTCCACCCCTTCCTCCTCTGAGAAGCCTCTCCTGAAAATCACTGAGGAGGATGGTTCTCCCCTTCCTCCTCTGAGAAGCCTCTACTGAAAATCACTGAGGAGGATGGTCCTCCCCTTCCTCCTCTGAGAAGACTCTACTGAAAATCACTGAGGAGGATGGTCCTCCCCTTCCTACTCTGATCAGACTCAAACTGAAATTCACTTCTATGTGCATTATAGCAGTCGAACATGTAGTGTTTGGTCACATGCTCCTAGCACGCAACGATTACATCAAACTTTAGTTTGTTAACCCCATAACACACACTACAACCACTACTGACTACAGCTAATACTGACTACAACCACTACTGACTACAACCACTACTGACTACAGCCACTACTGACTACAGCCACTACTGACTACAGCCACTACTGACTACAACCACTACTGACTACAGCCACTAGTGACTACAGCCACTACTGACTACAACCACTACTGACTACAGCCACTACTGACTACAGCCACTACTGACTACAGCCACTACTGACTACAACCACTACTGACTACAGCCACTAGTGACTACAGCCACTACTGACTACAACCACTACTGACTACAGCCACTACTGACTACAGCCACTACTGACTACAGCCACTACTGACTACAGCCACTACTGACTACAATCAGTACTGACTACAACCACTACTGACTACAACCACTACTGACTACAACCACTACTGACTACAGCCACTACTGACTACAGCCACTACTGACTACAGCCACTACTGACTACAGCCACTACTGACTACAGCCACTACTGACTACAACCACTACTGACTACAGCTACTACTGACTACAACCACTACTGACTACAGCCACTACTGACTACAACCACTACTGACTACAGCCACTACTGACTACAGCCACTACTGACTACAGCCACTACTGACTACAACCACTACTGACTACAGCCACTACTGACTACAGCCACTACTGACTACAGCCACTACTGACTACAATCAGTACTGACTACAACCACTACTGACTACAACCACTACTGACTACAGCCACTACTGACTACAACCACTACCGACTACAGTCACTACTGACTACAGTCACTACTGACTACAGCCACTACTGACTACAGCCACTACTGACTACAACCACTACTGACTACAACCACTACTGACTACAGCCACTACTGACTACAACCACTACTGACTACAGCTACTACTGACTACAGCCACTACTGACTACAGCCACTACTGACTACAGCCACTACTGACTACAACCACTACTGACTACAACCACTACTGACTACAACCATTACTGACTACAGCCACTACTGACTACAACCACTACTGACTACAACCACTACTGACTACAACCACTACTGACTACAACCATTACTGACTACAGCCACTACTGACTACAACCACTACTGACTACAACCACTACTGACTACAACCACTACTGACTACAACCAGGAACTGAGGAACTACATGGTACATGGTACTCTTTGAGCCAGTCATTTCAGGACATTCATTGAAACTATTATTAAAAAATAGAATAATCAAGCCATTTTAATAGTATAAAGTCCTTTACAGTTGTTCAGGGAAACTCACCTTCACCTCTAACGTTTAGCTCTGACCTGAGTGATGATACGGCTGCCATTTTGATGTGTAGACCTGGGTGATGATACGACAGCCATTTTGATGTGTAGCCCTGACCTGGGTAATGCCACGACAGCCATTTTGATGTATAGCCCTGACCTGGGTGATGTCACGACAGCCATTTTGATGTGTAGCCCTGACCTGGGTGATGATACGGCAGCCATTTTGATGTGTAGCCCTGACCTGGGTAATGCCACGACAGCCATTTTGATGTGTAGCCCTGACCGGGTAATTCCACGACAGCCATTTTGATGTGTAGCCCTGACCTGGGTAATGCCACGGCAGCCATTTTGATGTGTAGCCCTGACCTGGGTGATGCCACGGCAGCCATTTCTATGTGTAGCTCTGACCTGGTTAATGCCACGACAGCCATTTTGATGTGTAGCCCTGACCTGGGTAATGCCACGGCAGCCATTTGGATGTGTAGCACTGACCTGGGTGATGCCACGACAGCCATTTTGATGTGTAGCCCTGACCTGGGTGATGCCACGGCAGCCATTTTGATGTGTAGCCCTGACCTGGGTGATGCCACGGCAGCCATTTTGATGTGTAGCCCTGACCTGGGTGATGTCACTGCAGCCATTTTGTGACAGATATCTTCACCTCATATCAACCATCACTGTGGAAAGGTATTAGAAATCACGGGGTTTGGACCTGTCGCTTTGGTTACTTCTAGGGTTGCAACATCTGGTAACTTTCTTAAAATTCCCTAGTTTCCCAGAAATCCCAGTTGGAATATTCCTGGAATAAGAAAACAAATATCTGGAAATCTGGAGACCTGCAACCTGGTTTTCTGGAAGTATGTTTTTTGGGAAAGTTACCAGTATTTCGCAACCCTAATTACAGTAATCCATTACATAGTGTCCAAGCACAGTTTCTACAGGAACTACGTCCCATATCAACTATATTTGGAAAGATATCCTCGTTCACAGTTACTCCAGAGCATGTATTGAATTAAACTGCCAGACTGTGCCTTGACAAAAAATACTTTAAATCAAAGTTAAATCAATGATGAACTTTGGCTGAGGCAATGGAGGCTGACCGTAACGAGAGGAGGGAAGAGAAACTAGTAGAAGTGGAGAGGAAGAAGACAACATCAGAATGAGAAAGACCCCGGCTCATCCCTCGCTCTGGAAAACATACTAATGAACTTCCAAATCCACCTAAGGGCTAATTAACCATGATACCCTGTGACTTGGATAGAGGGAGAGAGGGAGAGAGAGAGAGGGAGAGAGAGCTAGAGAGGGAGAGAGGGAGAGAGACAGAGAGAGAGAGTGAGAGAGAGCTAGAGAGGGAGAGAGAGAGAGACAGAGAGAGGAAGAGAGAGAGAGAGAGAGGGAGAGAGACTATATCTACAGGTTTTAAGGTGTAATTTGGGAGACACTCCTAGTGTCATCAGTGTTAATTGCTGCTCTTTCATCTAACTGCAAGGCCACTCCTTGTCAGACACTTATGCATACTAACATCTGTGTGCATACTAACATCTGTGTGTGTGTGAATGTGTTGGTGTGTGTGGGTCAGAACATAAAGACGACTGAAGACTACAACACAAAAGCTTCGCCAATCATTATTATATTCTGGACATGGAGGCAAGCACACACACGCGCACGCACGCGCACACACACACACACACACACACGCACTCACACACGCACACACACACACACACACACACACACACACACACACACACACACACACACACACACACACACTAGAGGATGTTTGGTATTCAGTAGTGTTCTCTGTTCCTCTGGCTCTTGTGTTTTTCTGACAGGTTGACCTTTCTCTATTTCCTGCAATACACACTGTATCATCACACACACACACACACACACACACACACACACACACACACACACACACACACACACACACACACACACACACACACACACACACACACACACACACACACACACACACACACACACGCGCACGGACTCACGCACACACAGACACACACACACACACACACACACAAACACGCGCACGGACTCACAGCACGCACGCCACACATGAGTACAGAAATACATACATGAAATGTTCCCACAAACGTCAATATATGCCTTCATTTGTGCAACCCCGGCAAAGTCTAAACTATGACACAGCGATGACACCCATGAGGTGTGTAGACAGAGCTAAACTATGACACAGCGATGACACCCATGAGGTGTGTAGACAGAGCTAAACTATGACACGGCGATGACACCCATGAGGTGTGTAGACAGAGCTAAACTATGACACGGCGATGACACCCATGAGGTGTGTAGACAGAGCTAAACTATGACACGGCGATGACACCCATGAGGTGTGTAGACAGAGCTAAACTATGACACGGGGATGACACCCATGAGGTGTGTAGACAGAGCTAAACTATGACACGGCGATGACACCCATGAGGTGTGTAGACAGAGCTAAACTATGACACGGCGATGACACCCATGAGGTGTGTAGACAGAGCTAAACTATGACACGGCGATGACACCCATGAGGTGTGTAGACAGAGCTAAACTATGACACGGGGATGACACCCATGAGGTGTGTAGACAGAGCTAAACTATGACACGGCGATGACACCCATGAGGTTTGTAGACAGACCTAAACTATGACACGGCGATGACACCCATGAGGTGTGTAGACAGAGCTAAACTATGACACGGCGATGACACCCATGAGGTGTGTAGACAGAGCTAAACTATGACACGGCGATGACACCCATGAGGTGTGTAGACAGAGCTAAACTATGACACGGCGATGACACCCATGAGGTGTGTAGACAGAGCTAAACTATGACACGGCGATGACACCCATGAGGTGTGTAGACAGAGCTAAACTATGACACGGCGATGACACCCATGAGGTGTGTAGACAGAGCTAAACTATGACACGGCGATGACACCCATGAGGTGTGTAGACAGAGCTAAACTATGACACGGCGATGACACCCATGAGGTGTGTAGACAGAGCTAACTATGACACGGCGATGACACCCATGAGGTGTGTAGACAGAGCTAAACTATGACACGGCGATGACACCCATGAGGTGTGTAGACAGAGCTAAACTATGACACGGCGATGACACCCATGAGGTGTGTAGACAGAGCTAAACTATGACACGGCGATGACACCCATGAGGTGTGTAGACAGAGCTAAACTATGACACGGCGATGACACCCCATGAGGTGTGTAGACAGAGCTAAACTATGACACGGCGATGACACCCATGAGGTGTGTAGACAGAGCTAAACTATGACACGGCGATGACACCCATGAGGTGTGTAGACAGAGCTAAACATGACACGGCGATGACACCCATGAGGTGTGTAGACAGAGCTAAACTATGACACGGCGATGACACCCATGAGGTGTGTAGACAGAGCTAAACTATGACACGGCGATGACACCCATGAGGTGTGTAGACAGAGCTAAACTATGACACGGCGATGACACCCATGAGGTGTGTAGACAGAGCTAAACTATGACACGGCGATGACACCCATGAGGTGTGTAGACAGAGCTAAACTATGACACGGCGATGACACCCATGAGGTGTGTAGACAGAGCTAAACTATGACACGGCGATGACACCCATGAGGTGTGTAGACAGAGCTAAACTATGACACAGCGATGACACCCATGAGGTGTGTAGACAGAGCTAAACTATGACACGGCGATGACACCCATGAGGTGTGTAGACAGAGCTAAACTATGACACGGCGATGACACCCATGAGGTGTGTAGACAGAGCGTGATGCTCAGACCACCGTACTGCAGCAGCTTACAGAGCGTGATGCTCAGACCACCGTACTGCAGCAGCTTACAGAGCGCCAGCAAGCCGCCAGATTACTGGATCAGAGCAGAGGGTTGGTTTGAAGTAGTATGGCTTCCCTTAATCGTATCCCTAAACTTAACCTAAACCTAAACCTAAACCATGAGGAGTTAAAGCCTGCATTTAACTGTTTGTGTTACTTCTGTTTTTAACCCTGTTACCAGGCAGAATTCCTGCTATAATCGTGTAGAATTAATAGGACAAAAAATAGACATTCATCCACATTGTGGAACATTTCGACGTGAAACTATGAGACCTTGTTGCGCACGGACGTGGACCCACACACACACCGAGTTTCTGGACCGGAGCACATGCAGGAAACTTCACTTCTATCTCCCCTCTTTTAACATGACAGACATGGCTGTGCAAGCTTTTGTTCCAGCCCTGCACTAATAGACCTGGTTCAGCTAATCACGGCTGAAAACCATTAACAATTGTTGATGTGATACCGGAGGTTACCCAGCTCTACAGGTCCAGGATCAGTCAATGTGAGGGGAGGAGGCTAGTTAAATGTTGATGTGATACAGGAGGTTACCCAGCTCTACAGGTCCAGGATCAGTCAATGTGAGGGGAGGAGGCTAGTTAAATGTTGATGTGATACAGGAGGTTACCCAGCTCTACAGGTCCAGGATCAGTCAATGTGAGGGGAGGAAGCTAGTTAAATGTTGATGTGATACAGGAGGTTACCCAGCTCTACAGGTCCAGGACCAGTCAGTGTGAGGGGAAGAGGCTAGTTAAATGTTGATGTGATACAGGAGGTTACCCAGCTCTACAGGTCCAGGATCAGTCAATGTGAGGGGAGGAGACTAGTTAAATGTTGATGTGTCTTGTTATTCCAAATTGGGAGACAGTTTAATAAAATGGTTCCCTCCCTCCCTCCCTCCCTAATAAAATTGTTCCCTCCCTCCCTAAAAAAATGGTTCCCTCCCTCCCTCCCACCCTAATAAAATGGTTCCCTCCCTCCTTCCATAACATTAATGCAATGTGTGTAATATATGTTACCTATATCTCTTCAGCAACACCACAGAGCTGTAGGGAGATGGGGGAGAGATGGGAGAGAGATGTGGGAGTGACAGAGAGAGATAGACAGAGAGACATAGAGAGAGAGAGACAAAGAGAGAGAGAGAGAGATAGAATGAGAGAGAAAAAGAAAATGAGAGAGAAAGAAAGAGAGAGACAGAGACAGAGAGATACAGAGAGAAATAGAGAGAGACAGAGACATAGAGAGAGACAGAGAGACATAGAGAGAGACTGAGAGACATAGAGGGAGAGACAGAGAGACATAGAGAGACATAGAGAGAGACAGAGAGACATAGAGAGAGACTGAGAGACAGAGACAGAGAGACAGAGACATAGAGAGAGACAGAGAGACATAGAGAGAGACTGAGAGACAGAGACAGAGAGACAGAGACATAGAGAGAGACAGAGAGACATAGAGAGAGACTGAGAGACAGAGACAGAGAGACAGAGAGACATAGAGAGACATAGAGAGAGAGACAGAGAGTGAGACAGAGCCATAGAGAGAGATAGAGAGATATAGAGAGAGACAGAGACAGAGAGACATAGAAAGAGAGACAGAGATACATAGAAAGAGATATAGAGAGACAGAGAGATAGAGACATAGAGAGAGACAGAGAGAGAGACAGAGACATAGAGAGAGACAGAGAGATAGAGACATAGAGAGAGACAGAGACAGAGACAGAGAGACATAGAAAGAGAGACAGAGAGACATAGAAAGAGAGAGAGAGAGACATAGAGAGATGGTGGCTGATTTACAACTGAATGATGAACTGTAGACAATATATTTGTTGCTCTATTTTTGGAATTCTCCTATTTCATGCTGCAGTTCCATAACTGGTCAGTAGAGGGTAGTAGAGCGTAGCAGAAACACCAAAGTGAAAGACCCATCGGACCAAGGAGCTACCAGCCATGTCTATCTGCCTCACTGAAAATCATGTGAATTATATACCAGCTAATCAGACTGAGATTCTATCCCAAATAGCTCACTATTCCCTATATATTGCACTACTTTTGACCAGAGCCCAATGGGCCCAGGTCAAAAGTAGTGCACTTTAATTGAATATTGTGTCATTTGGGATGAAGCCTGAATATTACTGGTAGAATTGGCTTGAAATCGCTGACCAGGCTGGATGTGCTGCTCGGTCATTAGGATAAATATCAATGAAAACATATATTATACAATTAAATAGACTGATCAAATGGATAATACAGAGAGAGAGAGAGAGAGAGAGAGAGAGAGAGAGAGAGAGAGAGAGAGAGAGAGAGAGAGAGAGAGAGAGAGAGAGAGAGAGAGAGAGAGAGAGAGAGAGAGAGAGAGAGAGAGAGAGAGAGAGGGAGAGACAGAGAGAGACAGAGAGAGAAAGAGAGAGAGAGAGTGAGAGAGTGAGAGAGTGAGTGAGAGAGAGAGAGAGAGAGCGAGAGAGAGCGAGAGAGAGCGAGAGAGAGAGAGAAAGAGAGACAGAGAGAGACAGAGAGAGACAGAGAGAGAGAGAGAGAGAGAGAGAGACAGAGAGAGAGACAGAGAGAGAGACAGAGAGAGAGAGAGAGAGAGAGAGAGAGAGAGAGAGAGAGAGAGAGAGAGAGAGACAGAGAGAGAGTGAGTGAGAGAGAGAGAGCGAGAGAGAGCGAGAGAGAGCGAGAGAGAGAGAGAGAGAGAGAGAGAGAGACAGAGATAGACAGAGAGAGACAGAGAGAGAGAGAGAGAGAGAGACAGAGAGAGACAGAGAGAGAGAGAGACAGAGAGAGACAGAGAGAGAGAGAGAGAGAGAGAGAGAGAGAGAGAGAGAGAGAGAGAGAGAGAGAGAGAGAGAGAGAGAGAGAGAGAGTGAGAGAGTGAGAGATAGAGAGAGAGAGAGAGAGAGAGAGAGAGAGAGAGCGAGAGAGAGCGAGAGAGAGCGAGAGAGAGCGAGAGAGAGAGAGAGAGAGAGAGAGAGACAGAGATAGACAGAGAGAGACAGAGAGAGAAAGAGAGAGAGAGAGAGAGAGAGAGAGACAGAGATAGACAGAGAGAGACAGAGAGAGAGAGAGAGAGAGAGAGAGAGAGACAGAGAGAGAGAGCACTGCTACCCACTCACCTGAACCACTGCCAAGATAGGGAGAAAGAGAAAGAGAAAGAGGGAGCGAGAGAGATAACTTTGTTAATGTAAACATATGTCTCCATGACAACACAGCCCCTTCAATTAATAGATATTATATATATTCTCCAGCAATCAGATGGCAGCCTGGGCAGCCCATGACTTGACATGGTTGATGCAAAGCACTGTCTGCTGTGTAGTCATCCCTCAACAGAACCATAGTCAGGCGCCTGTCACATGGCCATGACGCGGTCACCTGTACCTCTGCCAAGTCCACCTGCCAAGTCCACATCTGCCACTTTACCTGCCTGTCAGACACTCAGTCACTGCCAGACAGAGAAGTATCAACAACAGGAAGACGGTGAATCCAGGGATTCTCTGTATCAACGATGGCAACTTCCAACACTCACGGTAAGAGATCTTCATCTTTAAAGACACCCTGCTTCATTTGTGCCTCAGAGAGTCACCACAGTTAATGTCCAACGAGATCTTATGAAGTTGTGAAATTGACTTGCCACTCTGATGCCACGGGGGTGGGGGGGGGGGGATAAACGTAGATTTGTAACGGTTAAGTTTAGACACGAATTCTGAATGGTTCAGGTAAGGCTGTATATGATGGGCAACCTGAGCCTACAATAATACATGTATAGTTTCCACATGAATCCATGTTCATCTCCTTAAAGTCTATATTTTGTAGTGCAGACTTCATTTGACCAGGAAGTTGAATGTTTGCCATGACAGAGTAGCTGGCCCAGTTTAAACAAGGCATTTTAGTCCATCATGTTTCCAGGCTTTCAGAAAGGGTCCCCAGTCGTATGAAGATGTTAAAGGAAGTGATACAGATTGAAGTGTTGTGAGTTTTGTTTGCGTGTTCCACAGTCTTGTACAGATGAAAGCCCCACAAATTACTCTGATTTCATCCAGAAAAGTGGATTGGCAATATAAACAAATGTATTTTTTTACCATTTGCAAATTTTGTTAAAATATTTATTGTATTTACAATCAACTGGTAAAGGTTAATGAGGATATATATTGATATATATTAAGAGCCTTACAGATGATACAGTCTTAAGATGCTATGCCTTCTGTTGATCTTTTCAAAACATCCCAAATTACAATAAACGTGTTCAAGAAACCTGCAGCATTTGAATATTTCAGTCTATAACCTCCATAACAGTAAACTATCCTCTCCAAAATGATCGTTTTTGTGTTCAGCCTAGTCTTTTCTTCAAAATGGCAATCCATGATTTGACCTAAGACTTACAAATTCACAGTCCTAATATTTTGTTCAGTCTCCTCCAGGAGCTTGTCCACAACAACATAGACACATACAACACACGTTTAATCTGGTTTCACACTCTGAAACTGTGAAAATGATAATGACCTTTTGTGTAAGAGCTGTTTAAAAAAAAACTGTTCAGGTGGTTTGGAGTTTTTGGCCCATATCATGACATCGCAATCTGATCTGACCAATGACAGTTCCTCTGGGTAAGGGGGTGTGCATAATATCAGCCAATCAGGGATGTGTATGCAAATATCTTTAAAAAAACGCCCACACCATCAGAATGATCATTTCAATGGCCAAAAGAGTCGTAGGGAAATAAATGATTGTTTTCATGAAATAAACACAAACAGCGATTTATTAGAAATACAACGACGATACAAAAGAAAAAGGTTGCATGAGGCTTCAAACAGGAAAAAACGCAAATAAGTGATTAGCTCTGGGATTGAACCTGCGAGCCACTGAGTGACACTCAACGTCCTGGCAACCTGGACTGACGTCACACATCACCATGGATACGGTTTGACCTGTAATGGCACCAATTATTATCAGTGTCTTATCAAATGATGACAAGGTCTGTAGACATTTGGCCATTTTTACTGTGATTGTCTGTAAATGAGTATGTATTTAACTGTTTCAAAGTCAGGGTTAAATGCAAACGTAAACTGTCTAAAGAAGCACTAGAACCTGCTAAACCTCATTTTTTTTGTCTCCTACAACCTACGCAGAAGGTTAATCCGATAAATGCTCTCTGCTGGTAGGTTGACAACATGCCATGGAATATTTGAGGTTATCGTTGTTGGCCGGTTTACTGGAAGCTCTGACTCCGAGGGTCACAAGTTCAGTCTCAGTGCTAAGGGCTCTTTTTATTTAAGATTTTCGCGAAACCTTAACCCTTAACTTAACCACCCAGAATGAATGGCTAAAATTAACAGTTGCCTGAACTTTGCTTCTGGTTTAACTCTATCCCAAACCTTAAACTAAAAATCTATGTTTATCCCGCCGTGGAGAACAGTCTGATTCTAAAGTCAATGTTTATCCCCCCGTGGAGAACAGTCTGATTCTAAAGTCTATGTTTATCCCCCCGTGGAGAACAGTCTGATTCTAAAGTTTATGTTTATCCCCCCTTGGAGAACAGTCTGATTCTAAAGTCAATGTTTATCCCCCCGTGGAGAACAGTCTGATTCTAAAAATCTATGTTTATCCCCCCGTGGAGAACAGTCTGATTCCAAAGTCAATGTTTATCCCCCCGTGGAGAACAGTCTGATTCTAAAAATCTATGTTTATCCCCCCGTGGAGAACAGTCTGATTCTAAAAATCTATGTTTATCCCCCCGTGGAGAACAGTCTGATTCCAAAGTCAATGTTTATCCCCCCGTGGAGTACAGTCTGATTCTAAAGTCAATGTTTATCCCCCTGTGGAGAACATTCTGATTCTAAAGTCAATGTTTATCCCCCCGTGGAGAACAGTCTGATTCTAAAAATCTATGTTTATCCCCCCGTGGAGAACAGTCTGATTCCAAAGTCAATGTTTATCCCCCCGTGGAGAAGAGTCTGATTCTAAAAATCTATGTTTATCCCCCCGTGGAGAACAGTCTGATTCTAAAAATCTATGTTTATCCCCCCGTGGAGAACAGTCTGATTCCAAAGTCAATGTTTATCCCCCCGTGGAGTACAGTCTGATTCTAAAGTCAATGTTTATCCCCCCGTGGAGAACATTCTGATTCTAAAGTCAATGTTTATCCCCCCGTGGAGAACAGTCTGATTCTAAAAATCTATGTTTATCCCCCCGTGGAGAACAGTCTGATTCTAAAGTCAGCATTTATCCCCCCGTGGAGAACAGTCTGATTCTAAAGTCAATGTTTATTCACCCGTGGAGAACAGTCTTATTCTAAACTCAATGTTTATCCCCCCGTGGAGAACAGTCTGATTCTAAAGTCAATGTTTATGCCCCCGTGGAGAACAGTCTGATTCTAAATTCAATGTTTATCCCCCCGTGGAGAACAGTCTGATTCTAAAAATCTATGTTTATCCCCCCGTGGAGAACAGTCTGATTCCAAAGTCAATGTTTATCCCCCCGTGGAGAACAGTCTGATTCTAAAAATCTATGTTTATCCCCCCGTGGAGAACAGTCTGATTCTAAAGTCAATGTTTATCTCCCCGTGGAGAACAGTCTTATTCTAAAGTCAATGTTTATCCCCCCGTGGAGAACAGTCTAATTCTAAAGTCAATGTTTATCCCCCCGTGGAGAACAGTCTGATTCTAAAAATCTATGTTTATCTCCCCGTGGAGAACAGTCTGTTTCCAAAGTCAATGTTTATCCCCCCGTGGAGAACAGTCTGATTCCAAAGTCAATGTTTATCCCTCCGTGGAGAACAGTCTGATGATACATAATCAATGTTTATCCCCCCGTGGAGATTAGTCTGATTCTAAAAATCTATGTTTATCTCCCCGTGGAGAACAGTCTGATTCCAAAGTCAATGTTTATCCCCCCGTGGAGAACAGTCTGATTCCAAAGTCAATGTTTATCCCCCCGTGGAGAACAGTCTGATTCTAAAGTCAATGTGTGATATCTTGACTGCACCAATGACACCTGCTGTAGCCTGTGAATGTGACAAATACACTTTCATTGGATTTGATCTGGGAAACATTCATCCCATTGTACTGGTTTGGGGTAGTTTAGAGTGGGTTCTGATAGGACTCCTAATCGTTAATAAACATTCATCTACGTTCTCCCCCATCTCTTGTCTTCCCCCTCTTCCACCACCTCCCAACCCCCTCACTCTCTCCTCCCTCTCTCCTCCCAACCCCCCCTCACTCCTCCCAACCCCCTCCCTCTCTCCTCCCTCTCTCCTCCCAATCCCTCCCTCCCTCTCTCCTCCCAACCCCCTCCCTCTCTCCTCCCAACCCCCTCCCTCTCTCCTCCCAACCCTCTCCCTCTCTCTTCCCAACCCCTCCCTCTCCCCTCCCTCTCTCCCCCCCTCTCTCATCCCAACCCCCTCCCTCTCTCCTCCCTCTCTCCTCCCAATCCCCTCCCTCTCTCCTCCCTCTCGCCACCCCTCTCTCCTCCCAACCCCCTCCCTCTCTCCTCCCTCTCTCCTCCCAATCCCCTCCCTCTCTCCTCCCAACCCCCTCCCACTCTCATCTCCCTCTCATTTCCCTCTCTCCTCCCTCTCATCTCCCTCTCATCTCCCTCTCTCCTCCCTCTCTCCTCCTAACCCCTCCCTCCCTCTCACCTCCCTCCCTCCTCCCAACTCCCTCCCTCTCACCTCCCTCTCTCCTCCCTCCCTCTCTCCTCCCTCTCTCCTCCCTCTCACCCCCTCTCAACTCCCTCTCTCTTCCCTCTCTCTTCCCTCCCTCTCTCCTCCCAACCCCCTCACTCTCTCCCTCCATACAGGTTTCTGTAAAGTGCTAGAAAGCACACTGCTGGGATTGGTCTCTGGATTAGCTGGAGGCTACCTGCTGTCCTCTACAGTGGAAGCAGGACGAGGTGACCTGTTTGGACCTCCAACCAAAGACGCCGTTGAGAAAGAATCCCAGTCCTTCAACAAGCTTATCATATTTCTGACTATGTGGATAGGATTTCTTCTCATGGTTTTGATCCCCATAAAAGTCTTACAATGGGTCAAAGCTGCGTTTAGGAGAACTGAGCCCGACGCCACGCAGGCGACTGTATTTCTGATAGGGACCACTGCTGTATGTGGAGGTTTGGGGCACGTCATGGAAACCGCAGTTGGAAGACTGTCCCACATCCAAGTTGTGTACAAATACACTGTAGATACGTCTGTGACTTTAGCATTTCTTGTAGCAGCGCTTTATGTTGCTGGATGTGCCGTAGTTGTCTCTGCTCCTGTTGGCATGGGACCAATGAAACGGGGAGCAGTAGCAGCAGGGGGAGGGGCTATATTAACCGTAATACTGAAGTGTCAGTCGGTAGTCGGCCAATGGGGGACCTTGGGAGCTCTTTTGGGTCCAGCCGGGGCTGCTGGGGTGGCTCTGTCTGCTGGTCTAACATGTAGCTGTAGTACCTATGGAGTAGCAGAGAGCAGTAGTACCTATGTGTGGGCAGGTAGAGCAGGGACAACACTGGGGACATTGTGTGCAGCTTGGTTTGGGACAGGGGCTCTGGGTGGTGTCACTGTCTTCATTCACATGTGGATCTCGTGCTTCTTCTCTGCCTCAGTACCAGTCGAGCTCCTCGTGTGGTGAATCTCGGAAGATAAACCCAACATAACCTTTTCTCTTTTTGTAATCGTTGTATTTGAATGATATCAGTATATCAGATGACATGTGGTCTATGTATGGGACTACAGGCAGCCATTTGTTCCTGACTCGGCTGGTTAAATGAAGGTTAAATCATGTGCTGTAAAACATTATTAACGGATGAACAGGGAACGCTGGTTTTTGTTTTAATCTTATTTTAATATTGTTTGCTTGGTTTGTTTGGGGGGCAGTATCATCAGGGGAATCTTGATTTATGTATCACATATAATAATCCCCTTTGAATAAACATTTATCATTTTATTTGATTGATTTATTTAAACTTTATTTAACTAGGAAAGTCAGTAGAGAAGGCCCTGTCTGTCCCCTGAAAGGCCTGTAGAGAAGGCCCTATCTGTCCCCTGAAAGGTCTGTTGAGAGGGCCCTGTCTGTCCCCTGAAAGGCCTGTAGAGAGGGCCCTGTCTGTAACCTGAAAGATCTGTAGAGAGGGCCCTGTCTGTCCCCTGAAGGTCTGTAGAGAGGGCCCTGTCTGTTCCCTGATAGGTCCGTAGAGAGGGCCCTGTCTGTCCCTGAAAGGTCCGTAGAGAGGGCCCTGTCTGTCCCTGAAAGGTCTGTAGAGAGGGCCCTGTCTGTCCCCTGAAAGGCCTGTAGAGAGGGCCCTGTATGTCCCCTGAAAGGCCTTTAGAGAGGGCCCTGTCTGTCCCTGAAAGGTCTGTAGAGAGGGCCCTGTCTGTCCCCTGAAAGGCCTGTAGAGAGGGCCCTGTCTGTCCCCTGAAAGGTCTGTAGAGAGGGCCCTGTCTGTCCCCTGAAAGGTCCGTAGAGAGGGCCCTGTCTGTCCCCTGAAAGGTCCGTAGAGAAGGCCCTGTCTGTCCCTGAAAGGTCTGTAGAGAAGGCCCTGTCTGTCCCCTGAAAGGCCTGTAGAGAGGGACCTGTCTGTCCCTGAAAGGCCTGTAGAGAGGGCCCTGTCTGTCCCCTGAAAGGCCTGTAGAGAAGGCCCTGTCTGTCCCTGAAAGGCCTGTAGAGAAGGCCCTGTCTGTCCCTGAAAGGTCCGTAGAGAGGGCCCTGTCTGTCCCCTGAAAGGCCTGTAGAGAGGGCCCTGTCTGTCCCTGAAAGGTCCGTAGAGAGGGCCCTGTCTGTCCCTGAAAGGTCCGTAGAGAGGGCCCTGTCTGTCCCTGAAAGGTCCGTAGAGAAGGCCCTGTCTGTCCCTGAAAGGCCTGTAGAGAGGGCCCTGTCTGTCCCTGAAAGGTCCGTAGAGAGGGCCCTGTCTGTCCCCTGAAAGGTCCGTAGAGAGGGCCCTGTCTGTCCCCTGAAAGGTCCGTAGAGAGGGCCCTGTCTGTCCCCTGAAAGGTCCGTAGAGAGGGCCCTGTCTGTCCCCTGAAAGGCCTGTAGCGAGGGCCCTGTATGTCCCTGAAAGGCCTGTAGAGAGGGCCCTGTCTGTCCCCTGAAAGGTCCGTAGAGAGGGCCCTGTCTGTCCCCTGAAAGGTCCGTAGAGAGGGCCCTGTCTGTCCCCTGAAAGGTCCGTAGAGAGGGCCCTGTCTGTCCCCTGAAAGGTCCGTAGAGAGGGCCCTGTCTGTCCCCTGAAAGGCCTGTAGCGAGGGCCCTGTCTGTCCCCTGAAAGGTCCGTAGAGAGGGCCCTGTCTGTCCTCTGAAAGGCCTGTAGAGAGGGCCCTGTCTGTCCCCTGAAAGGCCTGTAGAGAGGGCCCTGTCTGTCCCTGAAAGGTCCGTAGAGAGGGCCCTGTCTGTCCCCTGAAAGGTCCGTAGAGAGGGCCCTGTCTGTCCCTGAAAGGTCCGTAGAGAAGGCCCTGTCTGTCCCTGAAAGGCCTGTAGAGAGGGCCCTGTCTGTCCCTGAAAGGTCCGTAGAGAGGGCCCTGTCTGTCCCCTGAAAGGTCCGTAGAGAGGGCCCTGTCTGTCCCCTGAAAGGTCCGTAGAGAGGGCCCTGTCTGTCCCCTGAAAGGTCCGTAGAGAGGGCCCTGTCTGTCCCCTGAAAGGCCTGTAGCGAGGGCCCTGTCTGTCCCCTGAAAGGTCCGTAGAGAGGGCCCTGTCTGTCCCCTGAAAGGCCTGTAGAGAGGGCCCTGTCTGTCCCTTGAAAGGTCCGTAGAGAGGGCCCTGTCTGTCCCCTGAAAGGTCCGTAGAGAGGGCCCTGTCTGTCCCCTGAAAGGCCTGTAGCGAGGGCCCTGTCTGTCCCTGAAAGGCCTGTAGAGAGGGCCCTGTCTGTCCCTGAAAGGTCCGTAGAGAGGGCCCTGTCTGTCCCCTGAAAGGTCCGTAGAGAGGGCCCTGTCTGTCCCCTGAAAGGTCCGTAGAGAGGGCCCTGTCTGTCCCCTGAAAGGTCCGTAGAGAGGGCCCTGTCTGTCCCCTGAAAGGCCTGTAGCGAGGGCCCTGTCTGTCCCCTGAAAGGTCCGTAGAGAGGGCCCTGTCTGTCCCTTGAAAGGCCTGTAGAGAGGGCCCTGTCTGTCCCTTGAAAGGTCCGTAGAGAGGGCCCTGTCTGTCCCCTGAAAGGTCCGTAGAGAGGGCCCTGTCTGTCCCCTGAAAGGCCTGTAGCGAGGGCCCTGTCTGTCCCTGAAAGGCCTGTAGAGAGGGCCCTGTCTGTCCCTGAAAGGTCCGTAGAGAGGGCCCTGTCTGTCCCCTGAAAGGTCCGTAGAGAGGGCCCTGTCTGTCCCCTGAAAGGTCCGTAGAGAGGGCCCTGTCTGTCCCCTGAAAGGTCCGTAGAGAGGGCCCTGTCTGTCCCCTGAAAGGCCTGTAGCGAGGGCCCTGTCTGTCCCCTGAAAGGTCCGTAGAGAGGGCCCTGTCTGTCCCCTGAAAGGCCTGTAGAGAGGGCCCTGTCTGTCCCTTGAAAGGTCCGTAGAGAGGGCCCTGTCTGTCCCCTGAAAGGTCCGTAGAGAGGGCCCTGTCTGTCCCCTGAAAGGCCTGTAGCGAGGGCCTTTCTGTCCCTGAAAGGCCTGTAGAGAGGGCCCTGTCTGTCCCTGAAAGGTCCGTAGAGAGGGCCCTGTCTGTCCCCTGAAAGGTCCGTAGAGAGGGCCCTGTCTGTCCCCTGAAAGGTCCGTAGAGAGGGCCCTGTCTGTCCCCTGAAAGGTCCGTAGAGAGGGCCCTGTCTGTCCCCTGAAAGGCCTGTAGCGAGGGCCCTGTCTGTCCCCTGAAAGGTCCGTAGAGAGGGCCCTGTCTGTCCCTTGAAAGGCCTGTAGAGAGGGCCCTGTCTGTCCCTTGAAAGGTCCGTAGAGAGGGCCCTGTCTGTCCCCTGAAAGGTCCGTAGAGAGGGCCCTGTCTGTCCCCTGAAAGGCCTGTAGCGAGGGCCCTGTCTGTCCCTGAAAGGCCTGTAGAGAGGGCCCTGTCTGTCCCTGAAAGGTCCGTAGAGAGGGCCCTGTCTGTCCCCTGAAAGGTCCGTAGAGAGGGCCCTGTCTGTCCCCTGAAAGGTCCGTAGAGAGGGCCCTGTCTGTCCCCTGAAAGGTCCGTAGAGAGGGCCCTGTCTGTCCCCTGAAAGGCCTGTAGCGAGGGCCCTGTCTGTCCCCTGAAAGGTCCGTAGAGAGGGCCCTGTCTGTCCCCTGAAAGGCCTGTAGAGAGGGCCCTGTCTGTCCCTTGAAAGGTCCGTAGAGAGGGCCCTGTCTGTCCCCTGAAAGGTCCGTAGAGAGGGCCCTGTCTGTCCCCTGAAAGGCCTGTAGCGAGGGCCCTGTCTGTCCCTTGATACACAGAGACAATATTACAGCAGACACACACACACACAGGGGCTCAAATAGTCTACCTGGTATTACAGCCACACACACAGTGAAGATGGTCTACACACACACACACACACACACACACACACACACACACACACACACACACACACACACACACACACACACACACACACACACACACACACACACACACACACACACACACACACACACACACACACACACACACATCTTCGAAACGACATACATACACACCTCTCTTGTATTATTACAGCCCAGGGATCACCTTCTACCTCTCCAACCTCATTACATCTACAGGCCATAGGTGGATAATGAATCCTTCACAGCCAGGGGGACAACAGGGAGACCAGGAGTGTGTGTGTGCATGTGTCTGTGTGTGCATGTGTATGGACACACTATCCAGAGGGACAGAGAAGAAGAACAGGAGGAGAGAATAAAATAGGAGTGGAGGAGAGGAGTAGGGAGCAGGCAGTGGTGTAAAGCACTTAAAAGTTAAAATACTTTAAAGTACAACTTAACCTCTTAAAATGACATATTCAAATCTAACTGCCTGTAGCTCAGGCCCTGAAGCAAGGACATGCATATTCTTGGTACCATTTGAAAGGAAACACTTTGAAGTTTGTGGAAAATTGAAGTAACGAAGGAGAATATAACACAATAGATCTGGTAAAAGATAATACAAAGAAAAAAACAACCGTTCTTTTGTATTTTTCTTTTTTTTTACCATCATCTTTGAAATGCAAGAGAAAGGCCATAACGTATTATTCCAGCCCAGGTGCAATTCAGATTTTGGCCACTAGATGACAGCAGTGTATGTGTAAAGTTTTAGACTGATCCAATGAACCATTGTATTTATGTTCAAAATGTTGTATCAAGGCTGCCCAAATGTGGCTAATTTGTTTATTAACTTCTTTGGGCTGCAAGACGGAAAGCCGGGCAGAAAATAAGACAACAGCCACTTCAAGTGCAGGGCGCGGAATTCAAAAGATATATTTTAGAAATATTTAACTTTCAGAAATTAACAAGTCCAATACAGCAAATGAAAGATAAACATCTTGTGAATCCAGCCAACATGTCCGATTTTTAAAATGTTTTACAGCGAAAACACAACGTATATTTATGTTAGCTCACCACCAAATACAAAAAAGGACAGACATTTTTCACAGCACAGGTAGCATGCACAAAACCAACCTAACTAACCAAGAACCAACCAAACTAACCAAGAAACAACTTCATCAGATGACAGTCTTATAACATGTTATACAATAAATCTATGTTTTGTTCGAAAAATGTGCATATTTGAGGTAAAAATCAGTTTTACATTGCAGCTACCATCACAGCTACCGTCACAAATAGCACCGAACCAGCCAGAGTAATTACAGACACCAACGTGAAATACCTAAAAACTCATCATAAAACATTTCTGAAAAATACATGGTGTACAGCAAATGAAAGACTTGTGAATCCAGACAATATTTCCGTTTTTTTTAAGTGTTTTACAGCGAAAACACAATATAGCATTATATTGGCTTACCACAATAGCCAGAAACACAAGCCATTTACCAGCAGCAAAGGTTAGCGATCGTAACAAACCAGCAAAAGATATATAATTTTTGACTAACCTTGATAAGCTTCATCAGATGACAGTCCTATAACATCAGGTTATACATACACTTATGTTTTGTTCGAAAATGTGCATATTTAGAGCTGAAATCAGTGGTTATACATTGTGCTAACGTTGCCTCTTTTTCCCAGAATGTCCGGATATTTTTATGACACTCACCTATTCTGACCAAATAACTATTCATAAACGTTACTAAAAAATACATGTTGTATAGGAAATGATAGATACACTAGTTCTTAATGCAATCGCCGTGTTAGAATTAAAAAAATATCTTCATTACGACATCCAGCTTACGTTATAGCGAGAGAGTGCCCACAATCTGGGCGCAAACTAATGGTACACATGTTTGACAGATATATGAAATAACATCATAAAATGGGTCCTACTTTTGATGATCTTCCATCAGAATGTTGTATAAGGGGTCCTTTGTCGGGAACAATCGTTGTTTGGTTTTAGAATGTCCTCTTCTCCAGTCAATTAGCACGGAAAGCTAGCAAAGTGGCGCGAAGCTCTCCTTCGTGAACAAACGCAGACAACTCAACACGCCTAACGTCCCGAAAAAATTTCAATAATCAATAATAATCTAATAAAACCATATTGAAAAAACATACTTTACGATGATATTGTGACATTTATCAAATAAAATCAAAGCCGGAGATATTAGTCGTCTATAACGAGAGCTTTTCAGAAGGCAATACCCGGTCCCTTCTCGCGCGTTCCAGAAAACAGGAAATTGGTGTATCGTCATGCCAAGAGCTTTTATTCGACCTCAGATCAAGTAATACACTCCATTTCTTCTCTCACTGTCTGTTGACATCTAGTGGAGGCGTATGAAGTGCATGTATACTAATACATATCAAGCAAATTAATAGGGATGCCCTAGAACAGAGCATCGATTTCAGATTTTCCACTTCCTGTCAGGAAGTTTGCTGCAAAATGAGTTCTGTTTTACTCACAGATATAATTCAAACGGTTTTAGAAATTAGAGAGTGTTTTCTATCCAACAGTAATAATAATATGCATATTGTACGAGCAAGAATTGAGTATGAGGCCGTTTGAAATGGGCACCTTTTATCCAGGCTACTCAATACTGCCCCTGCAGCCCAAAGAGGTTAAAACTTCATCAGGATTGGTGTCCCGTCCACGGGACTGTTAAGCTAACGTAGGCTAATGCGATTAGCATGAGGTTGTAAGTAACAAGAACATTTCCCAGGACATAGACGTATCTGATATTGGCAGAAAGCTTCAATTCTTGTTAGTCTAACTCCAATTTACAGTATCTATTACAGTGAAAGAATACCATGCTATTGTTTGAGGAGATTGCACAATTTTGAACATGGAAAGTCATTTTAAGTAATTTTTTGGGGGGTATCTGTACTTTATATTTTTGACAACTTTTTATTTTACTTCACTACATTCCTAAAGAGAAGTATGTAAGTTTTACTCCCTACATTTTCCCCGACACCCAAAAGTACATTGTGAATGCTTAGTAGGACAGGAAAATTGTTCAATTCACGCTCTTATCAGGAGAACATCCCTGGTCATCTCCTGCCTCTGATCTGGCAGATTCACCAAACACAAATGCTTTGTTTGTAAATGAGGTCTTAGTGTTGGAGCCCCCGGCTCTCCGTATAAAAATGAAAAACTAGAAAATTGCGTCGTCTGGTTTGGTTAATATAAGGAATTTTAAATGATTCGTACATCTACTTTTGATACTTAAGTATATTTTAAAGCAAATACTTTTAGACTTTTACTCAAGTAGTATTTTACTGGGTGACTTTCACTTTTAATAGAGTTATTTTCTATTCAGGAATCTTTACTTTTACTCAAGTATGAGATGTGAGTACTTTCTCCACCGCTGGGGCACCAACATAATATTATTATAGACATCAGTAACTCCACCTCTACTAATCCCCTCCATGATGTTTCATATTGGACACCAATAGACATCAGTAACTCCACCTCTACTAATCCCCTCCGTGATGTTTCATATTGGACACCAATAGACATCAGTAACTCCACCTCTACTAATCCCCTCCATGATGTTTCATATTGGACAACAATAGACATCAGTAACTCCACCTCTACTAATCCCCTCCGTGATGTTTCATATTGGACAACAACATAATATTATTATAGACATCAGTAACTCCACCTCTACTAATCCCCTCCGTGATGTTTCATATTGGACAACAACATAATATTAATACAAAAATCAGTAACTCCACCTCTACTAATCCCCTCCATGATGTTTCATATTGGACACCAATAGACATCAGTAACCCCACCTCTACTAATCCCCTCCATGACGTTTCATATTCAGCTGTTTGATTGTCTCTTTATGTACTTCCCTCATTCTTTCTCTCTCCTCTTACGTTTGTTTATGCCTCACCTCAGGTCAGTGCAATTTAACTTCTGTCCGTTGCCATCCCGCTGAGGTTCAACAGAATACTAGTGTATGTGTGTGTGTGTGTGTGTGTGTGTGTGTGTGTGTGTGTGTGTGTGTGTGTGTGTGTGTGTGTGTGTGTGTGTGTGTGTGTGTGTGTGTGTGTGTGTGTGTGTGTGTGTGTGTGTGTGTGTGTGTGTGTGTGTCTGCCAATTTATATTGAACTTGGCCAGTAGCAGAGAGGAAGTCAAATGCTCTCTGTTTGCATTGTCTAGTGAGTGTCTGGTTGTGTTTATAAGGACTGTGTACCAAATCACACCCTATTTCCTACGTAGTGCACTGCTCTTGACCAGGGTCCATAGGGCTTTCTTCAAAAGTAGTGCACTGTTTATAGATTAGGGTCTAACGCAAAGAAGTGTTGCATCAGTAAGGGCTCAGAGGTCCATCTTGTATACTCAGATAAAGTGCAGACAGGGCAAGAAGGAACAGGAGAAGGAGGAGGAGGAGGAGGGGGAGGAGGAAGAGGAGGAGGAGGAAGATGAGGAAGAGGAGTAGGATGAGGAGCAGGCGGAGCAGGAAGAAGAGGAGGAGGGGGAGCAGGGGGAAGAGGGGTAGGAGCAGGAGGAAAAGGAGGAGGAAGATGAGGAAGAGGAGGAAAAGATAAGTTTCCCAATCTCTCTTCTCCTCTGTTCTCCACCCCTCCCCTCTCCTCTGTTCTCCCCCCCCTCCCCTCTCCTCTGTTCTCCCCCCCCTCCCCTCTCCTCTGTTCTCCCCCCCTCCCCTCTCCTCTGTTCTCCCCCCCCTCTCCTCTCCCCTCCCCTCTCCACCCCCCTAGCTCTAAATAATGAGAGAACTGTCACAATGCATTACCCCTTGCCCCACCAACGGGTGGTGACCACGACGACGGTTATAGCCAGTGTCACCCTCTGGGGTCTATCGCCCAGGGCGAGAGGGGGAGGGAGGGAGGGAGGGGGGGAGGGGGGAGGGAGGGAGGGAGGGAGGGAGGGGGGAGTGGGGAGGGAGGGAGGGAGGGAGGGAGGGAGGGAGGGAGGGAGGTCAGAACAACAGTCCGGTGACAGTCGGACGGAATCACTGTCATTACGGTGCTCAACACAACAGTGTGAGTAAGAGACGGGAACCGAGGAACGTTGACATAGTGGAAGAGAACGGAGAACCGTTCACATAGTGGAAGGGAACGCAGGAACATTCACACAGTGGAAGAGAACGGAGAACCGTTCACATAGTGGAAGAGAACGGAGGAACGTTCACACAGTGGAAGGGAACGCAGGAACATTCACACAGTGGAAGAGAACGGAGAACCGTTCACATAGTGGAAGGAAACGGAGGACCGTTCACACAGTGGAAGGGAACGCAGGAACGTTCACACAGTGGAAGAGAACGGAGAACCGTTCACATAGTGTAAGGGATCGGAGGAACGTTCACATAGTGGAAGGGAACGGAGGACCGTTCACATAGTGGAAGGGAACAGAGGAACATTCACATAGTGGAAGGGAACGGAGGACCGTTCACATAGTGGAAGGGAACGGAGGAACGTTCACACAGTGTAAGGGATCGGAGGAACGTTCACACAGTGTAAGGGAACGGAGGAACGTTCACACAGTGGAAGAGAACGGAGGACCGTTCACATAGTGGAAGGGAACGGAGGAACGTTCACACAGTGGAAGAGAACGGAGAACCGTTCACATAGTGGAAGGGAACGGAGGACCGTTCACATAGTGGAAGGGAACGGAGGAACGTTCACATAGTGTAAGGGATCGGAGGAACGTTGACATAGTGGAAGGGAACGGAGGAACATTCACATAGTGGAAGGAAACGGAGGACCGTTCACATAGTGGAGGGAACGGAGGAACGTTCACACAGTGGAAGGGAGGAACGTTCACATAGTGGAAGGGAACGGAGGACCGTTCACATAGTGGAAGGGAGGAACGTTCACATAGTGGAGGGAACGGAGGAACGTTGACATAGTGGAAGAGAACGGAGGACCGTTCACACAGCGGAAGAGAACGGAGGAACGTTCACACAGTGGAAGGGAACGGAGGAACGTTCACATAGTGGAAGGAAACGGAGGAACGTTCACACAGTGGAAGAGAACGGAGGACCGTTCACATAGTGGAAGGGAACGGAGGAACGTTCACATAGTGGAAGGGAACGGAGGACCGTTCACATAGTGGAAGGAAACGGAGGAACGTTCACACAGTGGAAGAGAACGGAGGACCGTTCACATAGTGGAAGGAAACGGAGGAACGTTCACATAGTGGAAGGGAGGAACGTGCACATAGTGGAGGGAACGGAGGAACGTTCACATAGTGGAAGAGAACGGAGGAACATTCACATAGTGGAGGGGAGGAACGTTCACATAGTGGAGGGAACGGAGGAACGTTGACATAGTGGAAGGGAACGGAGGAACGTTCACATAGTGTAAGGGAACGGAGGAACGTTCACATAGTGGAGGGAACGGTGGACCGTTCACATAGTGGAATTGAACGGAGGAACGTTCACATAGTGGAGGGAAGGGAGGAACGTTCACATAGTGGAGGGAACGGAGGAACATTCACATAGTGGAGGGAACGGAGGAACGTTCACATAGTGGCAGGGAACGGAGGAACGTTCACATAGTGGAAGGGAACGGAGGAACGTTCACATAGTGGAAAAGAACGGAGGAACGTTCACATAGTGGAGGGAACGGAGGAACGTTCATATAGTTGAACGGAACGGAGGAACCATCACATAGTGGAAGGGAACGGAGGAACGTTCACATAGTGGAAGGGAACGGAAGAACCTTCACATAGTGGAGGGAACGGAGGAACGTTCACATAGTGGAAGGGAACGGAGGAACGTTGACATAGTGTAAGGGAACGGAGGAACGTTCACATAGTGGAAGGGAACAGAGGAACATTCACATAGTGTAAGGGAACGGAGGACCGTTCACATAGTGGAAGGGAACGGAGGAACGTTCACATAGTGGAGGGAACGGAGGAACGTTCACATAGTGGAAGGGAGGAACGTTCACATAGTGGAGGGAAGGGAGGAACGTTCACATAGTGGAGGGAACGGAGGAACATTTACATAGTTGAGGGAACGGAGGAACGTTCACATAGTGGAAGGGAACGGAGGAACGTTCACATAGTGGAAGGGAACGGAGGAACGTTCACATAGTGGAAAAGAACGGAGGAACGTTCACATAGTGGATGGAACGGAGGAACGTTCATATAGTTGAACAGAACGGAGGAACCATCACATAGTGGAAGGGAACGGAGGAACGTTCACATAGTGGAAGGGAACGGAAGAACCTTCACATAGTGGAGGGAACGGAGGAACGTTCGCATAGTGGAAGGGAATGGAGGAACGTTCACACAGTGTAGGGAACGGAGGAACGTTCACATAGTGGAAGGAAACGGAGGACCGTTCACATAGTGGAAGGGAACGGAGGACCGTTCACACAGTGGAAGGGAACGGAGGACCGTTCACATAGTGGAAGGGAACGGAGGAACGTTCACATAGTGGAGGGAACGGAGGAACGTTCACATAGTGGAAGAGAACGGAGGACCGTTCACATAGTGGAGGGAACGGAGGACCGTTCACATAGTGGAAGGGAACGGAGGAACGTTCACATAGTGGAAGGGAACGGAGGAACGTTCACATAGTGGAGGGAACGGAGGAACGTTCACATAGTGGAAGGGAGGAACGTTCACATAGTGGAGGGAAGGGAGGAACGTTCACATAGTGGAGGGAACGGAGGAACATTTACATAGTTGAGGGAACGGAGGAACGTTCACATAGTGGAAGGGAACGGAGGAACGTTCACATAGTGGAAGGGAACGGAGGAACATTCACATAGTGGAAGGGAGGAACGTTCACATAGTGGAGGGAAGGGAGGAACGTTCACATAGTGGAGGGAACGGAGGAACATTTACATAGTTGAGGGAACGGAGGAACGTTCACATAGTGGAAGGGAACGGAGGAACGTTCACATAGTGGAAAAGAACGGAGGAACGTTCACATAGTGGATGGAACGGAGGAACGTTCATATAGTTGAACAGAACGGAGGACCGTTCACATAGTGGAAGGGAACGGAGGAACGTTCACATAGTGGAAGGGAACGGAAGAACCTTCACACAGTGGAGGGAACGGAGGAACGTTCGCATAGTGGAAGGGAACGGAGGAACGTTCACACAGTGGAGGGAACGGAGGAACGTTCACATAGTGGAAGGAAACGGAGTCCGTTCACATAGTGGAAGGGAACGGAGGACCGTTCACACAGTGGAAGAGAACGGAGGACCGTTCACAAAATGGAAGGGAACGGAGGAATGTTCACATAGTGGAAGAGAACGGAGGACCGTTCACACAGTGGAAGGGAACGGAGGACCGTTCACATAGTGGAAGGGAACGGAGGACCGTTCACATAGTGTAAGGGAACGGAGGAACGTTCACACAGTGGAAGAGAACGGAGGACCGTTCACACAGTGGAAGGGAACGGAGGACCGTTCACATAGTGGAAGGAAACGGAGGACCGTTCACATAGTGGAAGGGAACGGAGGACCGTTCACATAGTGGAAGGGAACGGAGGACCGTTCACATAGTGTAAGGGAACGGAGGAACGTTCACACAGTGGAAGAGAACGGAGGAACGTTCACACAGTGGAAGGGAACGGAGGACCGTTCACATAGTGGAAGGAAACGGAGGACCGTTCACATAGTGTAAGGGAACGGAGGAACGTTCACATAGTGGAAGGGAACAGAGGAACATTCACATAGTGGAAGGGAACGGAGGACCGTTCACATAGTGGAAGGAAACGGAGGACCGTTCACATAGTGGAAGGGAGGAACGTTCACATAGTGGAGGGAACGGAGGAACGTTGACATAGTGGAAGGGAACGGAGGAACGTTCACATAGTGGAAGGGAACGGAGGAACGTTCACATAGTGTAAGGGAACGGAGGAACGTTCACATAGTGGAAGGGAACAGAGGAACGTTCACATAGTGTAAGGGAACGGAGGAACGTTCACATAGTGAAGGGAACGGAGGACCGTTCACATTTGGAAGGGAGCGGAGGAACGTTCACATAGTGGAAGGGAGGAACGTTCACATAGTGGAGGGAAGGGAGGAACGTTCACATAGTGGAGGGAACGGAGGAACATTCACATAGTGGAGGGAACGGAGGAACGTTCACATAGTGGAAGGGAACGGAGGAACGTTCACATAGTGGAAGGGAACGGAGGAACGTTCACATAGTGGAAGAGAACGGAGGAACGTTCACATAGTGGAGGGAACGGAGGAACGTTCATATAGTTGAACGGAACGGAGGAACCATCACATAGTGGAAGGGAACGGAGGAACGTTCACATAGTGGAAGGGAACGGAAGAACCTTCACATAGTGGAGGGAACGGAGGAACGTTCACATAGTGGAAGGGAACGGAGGAACGTTCACATAGTGGAAGGGAACGGAGGAACGTTCACATAGTGGAAGAGAACGGAGGAACGTTCACATAGTGGAGGGAACGGAGGAACGTTCATATAGTTGAACGGAACGGAGGAACCATCACATAGTGGAAGGGAACGGAGGAACGTTCACATAGTGGAAGGGAACGGAAGAACCTTCACATAGTGGAGGGAACGGAGGAACGTTCACATAGTGGAAGGGAACGGAGGAACGTTCACATAGTGGAGGGAACGGAGGAACGTTCACATAGTGGAGGGAACGGAGGAATGTTCACATAGTGGAAGGGAACGGAGGAACGTTCACATAGTGGAGGGAACGGAGGAATGTTCACATAGTGGAAGGGAACGGAGGAACGTTCACATAGTGGAGGGAACGGAGGAACGTTCACATAGTGGAAGGGAACGGAGGAACGTTCACATAGTGGAAGGGAACGGAGGAACGTTCACATAGTGGAGGGAACGGAGGAACGTTCACATAGTGGAGGGGAACAGAATGGATGTAATAAAGAATCTGGTTGAGGGACAGAAGACATTATGAATGAAATAATGAATGAATGGATGGATGTATTAAAGAATCTAGTACTGAACAAAAACATGAAACAATTCACACATTTTGTTGTTTTAAATAACACTTGGCTTTCATCATTTCAGTTAGAGTTTATTATCGTTATTCACAACGCCGTTTGGCGGAGAAGTCTTTATTGAAGAGCATTTACTCTGTCTTAAAGACAGACTTCCGCTGGGTACAAATCATCATCCGGATTCAGCACAGCCCCTAGGAAGCATCTTAAACATCTCATCCTTTACGAAACCTCTTATCTAGAGTCAATCTTATCTCACCACACTGTGTAAGCATCAGGCAGCTACATTAGATAGTACTATTATCCAGACCATGTCATGGAGTTTACCAGTAAGATACACACCGCAAATATTATTAGGAGATGTGTATTACACACACACACACACACACACACACACACACACACACACACACACACACACACACACACACACACACACACACACACACACACACACACACACACACACACACACACACACACACACACACTATAACAGCACCCCCAAAGGAGTGTGTGTAAATGAGGATTTTCTCCACAGAAATATCTCTGACCGGTGGGAGATCGGGTGAGAGCTAAAGCTATTAGCTGTGATGAATGTGTGTGTGTGTGTGCGTGTGTGTGCGTGTGTGTGTGCTTTATACATGTACTGATGCTTGGATGGTAGATGGGATGAGAAAGTCTCCATGGTGATTTGTTTGCATGGATTAAATGTCAGTTTGGGAAAAAGGTTATTATTATGAGAGAGAGAGAGAGAGAGAGAGAGAGACAGAGAGACAGAGAGACAGAGAGGGAGAGAGACAGAGAGAGAGAGAGAGAGAGAGAGAGAGAGAGAGAGAGAGAGAGAGAGAGAGAGAGTGAGAGAGAGAGAGAGAGAGAGAGAGAGAGAGAGAGAGAGAGAGAGAGAGAGAGAGAGAGAGAGAGAGAGATGATGGATGGAGATGGATAGAGAAAGTTACAAACCGCTGACTTTCTGACATCCAGTGTCATACCCTGTTATTAAAGTCCTGCTGATGTGTGTGTGTCTAGAAGTGTGACAGAGACCCTGTGGAATAACAGCTGACCAATTGATTCCTATCTGGATAATATGACTGGATCACCTGCTGAGAACTGTTGCCAGCCTGCGTTTCTGTTTAAATCTGGATTGAAAAAATATTTTCCTCAACCAGTCCTCAGTCCTGTCAGAAAGACAGAGAGGAGCTCAACCAGTCCTCAGTCCTGTCAGAAAGACAGAGAGAGGAGCTCAACCAGTCCTCATTCCTGTCAGAAAGACAGAGAGTAGAACTCAACCAGTCCTCAGTCCTGTCAGAAAGAGAGAGAGGAGCTCAACTAGTCCTCAGTCCTGTCAGAAAGAGAGAGAGGAGCTCAACTAGTCCTCATTCCTGTCAGAAAGACAGAGAGGAGCTCAACTAGTCCTCAGTCCTGTCAGAAAGAGAGAGAGGAGCTCAACTAGTCCTCAGTCCTGTCAGAAAGAGAGAGAGGAGCTCAACTAGTCCTCTGTCCTGTCATAAAGACAGAGAGGAGCTCAACCAGTCCTCAGTCCTGTCAGAAAGACAGAGAGAGAGGAGCTCAACCAGTCCTCAGTCCTGTCAGAAAGACAGAGAGAGAGGAGCTCAACCAGTCCTCAGTCCTGTCAGAAAGACAGAGAGAGAGGAGCTCAACCAGTCCTCAGTCCTGTCAGAAAGACAGAGAGGAGCTCAACCAGTCCTCATTCCTGTCAGAAAGACAGAGAGGAGCTCAACCAGTCCTCATTCCTGTCAGAAAGACAGAGAGAGAGGAGCTCAACCAGTCCTCAGTCCTGTCAGAAAGACAGAGAGAGAGGAGCTCAACCAGTCCTCAGTCCTGTCAGAAAGACAGAGAGGAGCTCAACCAGTCCTCATTCCTGTCAGAAAGACAGAGAGGAGCTCAACTAGTCCTCCGTCCTGTCAGAAAGACAGAGAGAAGAACTCATTCAGTCCTCATTTTTCATCTTATTCAACCACTGATAGAATAGACAACAAGCTAGGGAATTGTAAAGAGACCAACATGATGTTGCCAACATGCCTTCCTCCCTCCCTTCCACCCTACATCACAAAGGGGACATAGGATTGGCTGGCCCTCTCTGTTCTTTTTACAACAACAGACAACGTGAGAGGCATGGTAACAGAAGAGAGGAAATTACCACAGCAGGAGATGGAGGGAGAAAGAGGGAGAGCCAGAGGGAGGGGGGGGGGGAGAGAGAGAGAGAGATGGAAGGAGGGAGAGAGAGAGAGAAGGAGGGAGGGAGACAGAGATAGAGAGAGGGAGGGGGAGAGAGAGGGAAGGAGGGAGTGAGGGAGTGAGGAAGGGAGACAGAGATAGGGAGGGGGAGAAAGAGAGGGAAGGAGGGAGAGAGAGGGAGGGGAGAGAGAGAGAGATAGAGAGATGGAAGGAGGGAGAGAGAGAGAAGGAGGGAGGGAGACAGAGATAGAGAGAGGGAGGGGGAGAGAGAGAGGGAAGGAGGGAGTGAGGGAGTGAGGAAGGGAGACAGAGATAGAGAGAGGGAGGGGGAGAAAGAGAGGGAAGGAGGGAGAGAGGGAGGGAGGGAGACAGAGATAGAGAGATGGAAGGATGGAGAGAGAGAGAAGGAGGGAGGGAGACAGAGATAGAGAGAGGGAGGTGGAGAGAGAGAGGGAAGGAGGGAGTGAGGGAGTGAGGAAGGGAGACAGAGATAGAGAGAGGGAGGGGGAGAAAGAGAGGGAAGGAGGGAGAGAGGGAGGGAGGGAGACAGAGATAGAGAGAGGGAAGGATGGAGGGAGACAGAGATAGAGAGAGGGAGGGGGAGAGAGAGAGGGAAGAAGGGGGAGAGAGAGAGAGTGAGCGAGTGAGGGAGAGATAGATGGAGGGAGGGAGGTAGAGACAGAGGGAGGGGCCAGAAAGAGAGAGAGAGAGAGAGAGAGCGATGGAGGGAGGGAGGGAGGTAGAGACATAGGGAGGGGCAGAAAGAGAAAGAGAGAGAGAGAGAGAGAGAGAGATGGAGGGAGGGAGGGAGGTAGAGACAGAGGGAGGGGCAGAAAGAGAGAGAGAACAAGAAAGAGAGAGAGATGGAGGGAGGGAGGGAGGTAGAGACAGAGGGAGGGGCAGAAAGGGAGAGAGAGAGAGAGAGAGATGGAGGGAGGGAGGGAGGTAGAGACAGAGGGAGGGGCAGAAAGAGATAGGGAGAACAAGAAGGAGAGAGAGAGAACAAGAAGGAGAGAGAGACCTTCCAAAAAAGGTCCAGTCACCAGGAAATACAAATTCAACAAATACAAATAGAAATACAAATTCCATCTCGACACTGTTGCCCAACAGCACACAAAAATCTACTCACACCTTGGCCTGAACATCATTGCCACAAGTAACTTCCACAAAGCTGTGAATGATCTGAGAGACAAGGCAAAAAGGGCCTTCTCTGCCATCAAAAGTAACATGAAAATTGACACACCAATTAGGATC
>NW_026600784.1:45000-90000 GCF_029448725.1 Salvelinus fontinalis | reverse complement strand
ATAGTCATATTCCAACCAGGAGAGTCATATTTAATCCAGCATATTGATATTCAATTCAGGATAGTCATATTCAAACCAGGATAGTCATATTCAAACCAGGATAGTCATATTCAAACCAGGAGAGTCATATTCCAACCAGGAGAGTCATATTCAAACCAGGATAGTCATATTCAAACCAGGATAGTCATATTCAATTCAGGAGAGTCATATTCAAACCAGGAGAGTCATATTAAAACCATGATAGTTATATTAAAACCAGGAGAGTCATATTCCAACCAGGAGAGTCATATTCAAACCAGGATAGTCATATTCAATTCACGAGAGTCATATTCAAACCAGGATAGTCATATTCCAACCAGGATAGTCATATTCAATTCAGGAGAGTCATATTCAAACCAGGAGAGTCATATTCAAACCAGGATAGTCATATTCAAACCAGGATAGTCATATTCAATTCAGGAGAGTCATATTCAAACCAGGAGAGTCATATTCCAACCAGGATAGTCATATTCAAACCAGGAGAGTCATATTCCAACCAGGATAGTCATATTCAAACCAGGAGAGTCATATTCCAACCAGGATAGTCATATTTAATCCAGCATAGTAATTTTCCAACCAGGATAGTCATATTTAATCCAGCATAGTAATATTCCAACCAGGATAGTCATAATCAAACCAGGATAGTCATATTCCAACCAGAATAGTCATATTCCAACCAAGATAGTCATATTCCAACCAGGATAGTCATATTAAAACCATAATAGTCATATTAAAACCATGAGAGTCATATTCCAACCAGGATAGTCATATTCCAACTAGGAGAGTTATATTAAAACCAGAATAGTCATATTCAAACCAGGATAGTCATATTCCAACCAGGATAGTCATATTCCAACGAGTATAGTCATATTCCAACCAGGAGAGTTATATTAAAACCAGGATAGTCAGATTCCAACCAGGATAGTCATATTCAAACCAGGAGAGTCATATTCCAACCATGAGAGTCATATTCCAACCAGGAGAGATATATTAAAACCAGGATAGTTATATTCAATCCAGCATAGTCATATTCCAACCAGAATAGTCATATTCAAACCAGGATAGTCATATTCCAACCAGGATAGTCATATTCCAACCAGGATAGTCATATTCCAACCAGGATAGTCATATTCCAACCAGGATAGTCATATTCAAACCAGGAGAGTCATATTAAAACCAAGATAGTCATATTCCAACCAGGAGGGTCATATTCCAACCAGGAGAGTCATATTCCAACCAGGAGAGTCATATACCAACCAGGAGGGTCATATACCAACCAGGATAGTCATATTCAAAACCAGGATTGTCATATTCAAACCAGGAGAGTCATTTTCCAACCAGGAGAGTCATTTTCCAACCAGGAGAGTCATATTCCAAACAAGGAAGAGTCATATTCCAACCATGATAGTCATATTCCAACCAGGATAGTCATATTCCAACCAGGATAGTCATATTCGAACCAGGATAGTCATATTCAAACCAGGATAGTCATATTCAAACCAGGAGAGTCATATTCCAACCAGGAGAGTCATATTCCAACCAGGAGAGTCATATTCCAACCAGGAGAGTCATATTCCAACCAGGATAGTCATATTTAATCCAGCATAGTAATTTTCCAACCAGGATAGTCATATTTAATCCAGCATAGTAATATTCCAACCAGGATAGTCATAATCAAACCAGGATAGTCATATTCCAACCAGAATAGTCATATTCCAACCAAGATAGTCATATTCCAACCAGGATAGTCATATTAAAACCAGAATAGTCATATTAAAACCATGAGAGTCATATTCCAACCAGGATAGTCATATTCCAACTAGGAGAGTTATATTAAAACCAGAATAGTCATATTCAAACCAGGATAGTCATATTCCAACCAGGATAGTCATATTCCAACGAGTATAGTCATATTCCAACCAGGAGAGTTATATTAAAACCAGGATAGTCAGATTCCAACCAGGATAGTCATATTCAAACCAGGAGAGTCATATTCCAACCATGAGAGTCATATTCCAACCAGTATAGTCATATTCCAACCAGGATAGTCATATTCCAACCAGGATAGTCATATTCCAACCAGGAAAGTCATATTCCTACCAGGAGAGTTATATTCAAACCAGGATAGTCATATTCAAACCAGGATAGTCATATTCCAACCAGGATAGTCATATTCCAACCAGGATAGTCATATTCCAACCAGGATAGTCATATTCAAACCAGGAGAGTCATATTAAAACCAAGATAGTCATATTCCAACCAGGAGGGTCATATTCCAACCAGGAGAGTCATATTCCAACCAGGAGAGTCATATACCAACCAGGAGGGTCATATACCAACCAGGATAGTCATATTCAAAACCAGGATTGTCATATTCAAACCAGGAGAGTCATTTTCCAACCAGGAGAGTCATTTTCCAACCAGGAGAGTCATATTCCAAACAAGGAAGAGTCATATTCCAACCATGATAGTCATATTCCAACCAGGATAGTCATATTCCAACCAGGATAGTCATATTCGAACCAGGATAGTCATATTCAAACCAGGAGAGTCATATTCCAACCAGGAGAGTCATATTCCAACCAGGAGAGTCATATTCCAACCAGGAGAGTCATATTCCAACCAGGAGAGTCATATTCCAACCAGGAGAGTCATATTCCAACCAAGAGAGTCATATTCCAACCGGGATAGTCATATTCCAACCAGGAGAGTCATATTAAAACCAAGATAGTCATATTCCAAACAGGAGAGTCATATTCCAACCAGGATAGTCATATTCCAACCAGGAGAGTCATATTCCAAACAGGATAGTCATATTCCAACCAGGAGAGTCATATTCAAACCAGGAGAGTCATATTCCAACCAGGATAGTCATATTCAAACCAGGATAGTCATATTCAAACCAGGAGAGTCATTTTCCAACCAGGAGAGTCATTTTCCAACCAGGATAGTCATATTCAAACAAGGAAGAGTCATATTCCAACCAGGATAGTCATATTCCAACCAGGATAGTCATATTCGAACCAGGATAGTCATATTCGAACCAGGATAGTCATATTCCAACCAGGATAGTCATATTCGAACCAGGATAGTCATATTCCAACCAGGATAGTCATATTCCAACCAGGAGAGTCAGATTCCAACCAGGAGAGTCATATTCCAACCAGGATAGTTATATTAAAATAAGGAGAGTCATATTCAATTATGTTTATTCCTATTCAAACCTGGTTATTTTTATTCCCCCCTGACACACTAGAAGTCCAGCTTAAAAATACCGGTCATTTTTTTGCTCATGACAGTAGACCTTAATACCAGCCATTATAAAACACTGTTAGACACGTCCTTATGACAGTAGACCTTAATACCAGCCATGATAAAACACTGTTAGACACGTCCTTATGACAGTAGACCTTAATACAAGCCATGATAAAACACTGTTAGACACGTCCTTAATACCAGCCATGATAAAACACTGTTAGATACGTCCTTATGACAGTAGACCTTAATACCAGCCATGATAAAACACTGTTAGACACGTCCTTAATACCAGCCATGATAAAACACTGTTAGACACGTCCTTATGACAGTAGACCTTAATACCAGCCATGATAAAACACTGTTAGACACGTCCTTAATACCAGCCATGATAAAACACTGTTAGATACGTCCTTATGACAGTAGACCTTAATACCAGCCATGATAAAACACTGTTAGATACGTCCTTAATACCAGCCATGATAAAACACTGTTAGATACGTCCTTAATACCAGCCATGATAAAACACTGTTAGATACGTCCTTAATACCAGCCATGATAAAACACTGTTAGACACGTCCTTATGACAGTAGACCTTAATACCAGCCATGATAAAACACTGTTAGATACGTCCTTAATACCAGCCATGATAAAACACTGTTAGACACGTCCTTAATACCAGCCATGATAAAACACTGTTAGATACGTCCTTAATACCAGCCATGATAAAACACTGTTAGACACGTCCTTAATACCAGCCATGATAAAACACTGTTAGATACGTCCTTAATACCAGCCATGATAAAACACTGTTAGACACGTCCTTAATACCAGCCATGATAAAACACTGTTAGATACGTCCTTAATACCAGCCATGATAAAACACTGTTAGATACGTCCTTATGACAGTAGACCTTAATACCAGCCATGATAAAACACTGTTAGATACGTCCTTAATACCAGCCATGATAAAACACTGTTAGACACGTCCTTATGACAGTAGACCTTAATACCAGCCATGATAAAACACTGTTAGACACGTCCTTATGACAGTAGACCTTAATACCAGCCATGATAAAACACTGTTAGATACGTCCTTAATACCAGCCATGATAAAACACTGTTAGACACGTCCTTAATACCAGCCATGATAAAACACTGTTAGATACGTCCTTATGACAGTAGACCTTAATACCAGCCATGATAAAACACTGTTAGATACGTCCTTATGACAGTAGACCTTAATACCAGCCATGATAAAACACTGTTAGATACGTCCTTATGACAGTAGACCTTAATACCAGCTATGATAAAACACTGTTAGACACGTCCTTAATACCAGCCATGATAAAACACTGTTAGACACGTCCTTAATACCAGCCATGATAAAACACTGTTAGATACGTCCTTATGACAGTAGACCTTAATACCAGCCATGATAAAACACTGTTAGATACGTCCTTATGACAGTAGACCTTAATACCAGCCATGATAAAACACTGTTAGATACGTCCTTAATACCAGCCATGATAAAACACTGTTAGACACGTCCTTAATACCAGCCATGATAAAACACTGTTAGATACGTCCTTATGACAGTAGACCTTAATACCAGCCATGATAAAACACTGTTAGATACGTCCTTAATACCAGCCATGATAAAACACTGTTAGACACGTCCTTAATACCAGCCATGATAAAACACTGTTAGACACGACCTTAATACCAGCCATGATAAAACACTGTTAGACACGTCCTTATGACAGTAGACCTTAATACCAGCCATGATAAAACACTGTTAGATACGTCCTTATGACAGTAGACCTTAATACCAGCCATGATAAAACACTGTTAGATACGTCCTTAATACCAGCCATGATAAAACACTGTTAGACACGACCTTAATACCAGCCATGATAAAACACTGTTAGACACGTCCTTATGACAGTAGACCTTAATACCAGCCATGATAAAACACTGTTAGACACGTCCTTAATACCAGCCATGATAAAACACTGTTAGACACGTCCTTAATACCAGCCATGATAAAACACTGTTAGACACGTCCTTAATACCAGCCATGATAAAACACTGTTAGATACGTCCTTATGACAGTAGACCTTAATACCAGCCATGATAAAACACTGTTAGACACGTCCTTATGACAGTAGACCTTAATACCAGCCATGATAAAACACTGTTAGATACGTCCTTAATACCAGCCATGATAAAACACTGTTAGATACGTCCTTATGACAGTAGACCTTAATACCAGCCATGATAAAACACTGTTAGACACGTCCTTAATACCAGCCATGATAAAACACTGTTAGACACGTCCTTAATACCAGCCATGATAAAACACTGTTAGACACGTCCTTAATACCAGCCATGATAAAACACTGTTAGACACGTCCTTATGACAGTAGACCTTAATACCAGCCATGATAAAACACTGATAGATACGTCCTTAATACCAGCCATGATAAAACACCGTTAGACACGACCTTAATACCAGCCATGATAAAACACCGTTAGACACGTCCTTATGACAGTAGACCTTAATACCAGCCATGATAAAACACTGTTAGACACGTCCTTATGACAGTAGACCTTAATACCAGCTATGATAAAACACTGTTAGACACGACCTTAATACCAGCCATGATAAAACACCGTTAGACACGTCCTTATGACAGTAGACCTTAATACCAGCCATGATAAAACACTGTTAGACACGTCCTTATGACAGTAGACCTTAATACCAGCTATGATAAAACACTGTTAGACACGTCCTTAATACCAGCCATGATAAAACACTGTTAGACACGTCCTTATGACAGTAGACCTTAATACCAGCCATGATAAAACACTGTTAGACACGTCCTTATGACAGTAGACCTTAATACCAGCCATGATAAAACACTGTTAGACACGTCCTTATGACAGTAGTCCTTAATACCAGCCATGATAAAACACTGTTAGACACGTCCTTAATACCAGCCATGATAAAACACTGTTAGACACGTCCTTATGACAGTAGACCTTAATACCAGCCATGATAAAACACTGTTAGACACGTCCTTATGACAGTAGACCTTAATACCAGCCATGATAAAACACTGTTAGACACGTCCTTATGACAGTAGTCCTTAATACCAGCCATGATAAAACACTGTTAGACACGTCCTTAATACCAGCCATGATAAAACACTGTTAGACACGTCCTTAATACCAGCCATGATAAAACACTGTTAGACACGTCCTTAATACCAGCCATGATAAAACACTGTTAGACACGTCCTTAATACCAGCCATGATAAAACACTGATAGACACGTCCTTAATACCAGCCATGATAAAACACTGTTAGACACGTCCTTATGACAGTAGACCTTAATACCAGCCATGATAAAACACTGTTAGACACGTCCTTATGACAGTAGACCTTAATACCAGCCATGATAAAACACTGTTAGACACGTCCTTATGACAGTAAACCTTAATACCAGCTATGATAAAACACTGTTAGACACGTCCTTATGACAGTAGACCATAATACCAGCCATGATAAAACACTGTTAGACACGTCCTTATGACAGTAGACCTTAATACCAGCCATGATAAAACACTGATAGATACGTCCTTAATACCAGCCATGATAAAACACTGTTAGACACGTCCTTATGACAGTAGACCTTAATACCAGCCATGATAAAACACTGATAGATACGTCCTTATGACAGTAGACCTTAATACCAGCCATGATAAAACACTGTTAGACACGTCCTTAATACCAGCCATGATAAAACACTGTTAGACACGTCCTTATGACAGTAGACCTTAATACCAGCCATGATAAAACACTGTTAGACACGTCCTTAATACCAGCCATGATAAAACACTGTTAGACACGTCCTTAATACCAGCCATGATAAAACACTGTTAGATACGTCCTTATGACAGTAGACCTTAATACCAGCCATGATAAAACACTGTTAGACACGTCCTTAATACCAGCCATGATAAAAGACTGTTAGACACGTCCTTAATACCAGCCATGATAAAACACTGTTAGATACGTCCTTATGACAGTAGACCTTAATACCAGCCATGATAAAACACTGTTAGACACGTCCTTATGACAGTAGACCTTAATACCAGCTATGATAAAACACTGTTAGACACGTCCTTAATACCAGCCATGATAAAACACTGTTAGACACGTCCTTAATACCAGCCATGATAAAACACTGTTAGACACGTCCTTATGACAGTAGACCTTAATACCAGCCATGATAAAACACTGTTAGACACGTCCTTAATACCAGCCATGATAAAACACTGTTAGACACGTCCTTATGACAGTAGACCTTAATACCAGCCATGATAAAACACTGTTAGACACGTCCTTATGACAGTAGACCTTAATACCAGCCATGATAAAACACTGTTAGACACGTCCTTATGACAGTAGACCTTAATACCAGCCATGATAAAACACTGTTAGACACGTCCTTAATACCAGCCATGATAAAACACTGTTAGATACGTCCTTATGACAGTAGACCTTAATACCAGCCATGATAAAACACTGTTAGATACGTCCTTAATACCAGCCATGATAAAACACTGTTAGATACGTCCTTATGACAGTAGACCTTAATACCAGCCATGATAAAACACTGTTAGACACGTCCTTAATACCAGCCATGATAAAACACTGTTAGACACGTCCTTATGACAGTAGACCTTAATACCAGCCATGATAAAACACTGTTAGACACGTCCTTAATACCAGCCATGATAAAACACTGTTAGACACGTCCTTAATACCAGCCATGATAAAACACTGTTAGACACGTCCTTATGACAGTAGACCTTAATACCAGCCATGATAAAACACTGTTAGATACGTCCTTATGACAGTAGACCTTAATACCAGCCATGATAAAACACTGTTAGACACGTCCTTATGACAGTAGACCTTAATACCAGCCATGATAAAACACTGTTAGACACGTCCTTAATACCAGCCATGATAAAACACTGTTAGATACGTCCTTAATACCAGCCATGATAAAACACTGTTAGACACGTCCTTAATACCAGCCATGATAAAACACTGTTAGATACGTCCTTATGACAGTAGACCTTAATACCAGCCATGATAAAACACTGTTAGATACGTCCTTAATACCAGCCATGATAAAACACTGTTAGACACGTCCTTAATACCAGCCATGATAAAACACTGTTAGATACGTCCTTAATACCAGCTATGATAAAACACTGTTAGACACGTCCTTATGACAGTAGACCTTAATACCAGCCATGATAAAACACTGTTAGACACGTCCTTATGACAGTAGACCTTAATACCAGCCATGATAAAACACTGTTAGATACGTCCTTAATACCAGCCATGATAAAACACTGTTAGACACGTCCTTATGACAGTAGACCTTAATACCAGCCATGATAAAACACTGTTAGACACGTCCTTAATACCAGCCATGATAAAACACTGTTAGATACGTCCTTAATACCAGCCATGATAAAACACTGTTAGACACGTCCTTATGACAGTAGACCTTAATACCAGCCATGATAAAACACTGTTAGATACGTCCTTAATACCAGCCATGATAAAACACTGTTAGACACGTCCTTATGACAGTAGACCTTAATACCAGCCATGATAAAACACTGTTAGACACGTCCTTAATACCAGCCATGATAAAACACTGTTAGATACGTCCTTATGACAGTAGACCTTAATACCAGCCATGATAAAACACTGTTAGATACGTCCTTAATACCAGCCATGATAAAACACTGTTAGATACGTCCTTATGACAGTAGACCTTAATACCAGCCATGATAAAACACTGTTAGACACGTCCTTAATACCAGCCATGATAAAACACTGTTAGACACGTCCTTATGACAGTAGACCTTAATACCAGCCATGATAAAACACTGTTAGACACGTCCTTAATACCAGCCATGATAAAACACTGTTAGACACGTCCTTAATACCAGCCATGATAAAACACTGTTAGACACGTCCTTATGACAGTAGACCTTAATACCAGCCATGATAAAACACTGTTAGATACGTCCTTATGACAGTAGACCTTAATACCAGCCATGATAAAACACTGTTAGACACGTCCTTATGACAGTAGACCTTAATACCAGCCATGATAAAACACTGTTAGACACGTCCTTAATACCAGCCATGATAAAACACTGTTAGACACGACCTTAATACCAGCCATGATAAAACACTGTTAGATACGTCCTTAATACCAGCCATGATAAAACACTGTTAGATACGTCCTTATGACAGTAGACCTTAATACCAGCCATGATAAAACACTGTTAGACACGTCCTTAATACCAGCCATGATAAAACACTGTTAGATACGTCCTTAATACCAGCCATGATAAAACACTGTTAGATACGTCCTTAATACCAGCCATGATAAAACACTGTTAGATACGTCCTTAATACCAGCTATGATAAAACACTGTTAGACACGTCCTTATGACAGTAGACCTTAATACCAGCCATGATAAAACACTGTTAGACACGTCCTTATGACAGTAGACCTTAATACCAGCCATGATAAAACACTGTTAGATACGTCCTTAATACCAGCCATGATAAAACACTGTTAGACACGTCCTTATGACAGTAGACCTTAATACCAGCCATGATAAAACACTGTTAGACACGTCCTTAATACCAGCCATGATAAAACACTGTTAGATACGTCCTTAATACCAGCCATGATAAAACACTGTTAGACACGTCCTTATGACAGTAGACCTTAATACCAGCCATGATAAAACACTGTTAGACACGTCCTTATGACAGTAGACCTTAATACCAGCCATGATAAAACACTGTTAGACACGTCCTTAATACCAGCCATGATAAAACACTGTTAGATACGTCCTTATGACAGTAGACCTTAATACCAGCCATGATAAAACACTGTTAGACACGTCCTTAATACCAGCCATGATAAAACACTGTTAGATACGTCCTTATGACAGTAGACCTTAATACCAGCCATGATAAAACACTGATAGACACGTCCTTAATGCCAGCCATGATAAAACACTGTTAGACACGACCTTAATACCAGCCATGATAAAACACTGTTAGACACGTCCTTAATACCAGCCATGATAAAACACTGTTAGACACGTCCTTAATACCAGCCATGATAAAACACTGTTAGATACGTCCTTATGACAGTAGACCTTAATACCAGCCATGATAAAACACTGTTAGACACGTCCTTAATACCAGCCATGATAAAACACTGTTAGACACGTCCTTATGACAGTAGACCTTAATACCAGCCATGATAAAACACTGTTAGATACGTCCTTATGACAGTAGACCTTAATACCAGCCATGATAAAACACTGATAGACACGTCCTTAATACCAGCCATGATAAAACACTGTTAGACACGACCTTAATACCAGCCATGATAAAACACTGTTAGACACGTCCTTAATACCAGCCATGATAAAACACTGTTAGATACGTCCTTAATACCAGCCATGATAAAACACTGTTAGACACGTCCTTAATACCAGCCATGATAAAACACTGTTAGATACGTCCTTATGACAGTAGACCTTAATACCAGCCATGATAAAACACTGTTAGACACGTCCTTAATACCAGCCATGATAAAACACTGTTAGATACGTCCTTAATACCAGCCATGATAAAACACTGTTAGACACGTCCTTAATACCAGCCATGATAAAACACTGTTAGACACGTCCTTAATACCAGCCATGATAAAACACTGTTAGACACGTCCTTATGACAGTAGACCTTAATACCAGCCATGATAAAACACTGTTAGACACGTCCTTATGACAGTAGACCTTAATACCAGCCATGATAAAACACTGTTAGATACGTCCTTAATACCAGCCATGATAAAACACTGTTAGATACGTCCTTATGACAGTAGACCTTAATACCAGCCATGATAAAACACTGTTAGACACGTCCTTAATACCAGCCATGATAAAACACTGTTAGATACGTCCTTATGACAGTAGACCTTAATACCAGCCATGATAAAACACTGTTAGACACGTCCTTAATACCAGCCATGATAAAACACTGTTAGATACGTCCTTATGACAGTAGACCTTAATACCAGCCATGATAAAACACTGTTAGACACGTCCTTATGACAGTAGACCTTAATACCAGCCATGATAAAACACTGTTAGATACGTCCTTATGACAGTAGACCTTAATACCAGCCATGATAAAACACTGTTAGATACGTCCTTAATACCAGCCATGATAAAACACTGTTAGACACGTCCTTAATACCAGCCATGATAAAACACTGTTAGACACGTCCTTAATACCAGCCATGATAAAACACTGTTAGACACGTCCTTAATACCAGCCATGATAAAACACTGTTAGATACGTCCTTAATACCAGCCATGATAAAACACTGTTAGACACGTCCTTAATACCAGCCATGATAAAACACTGTTAGACACGTCCTTATGACAGTAGACCTTAATACCAGCCATGATAAAACACTGTTAGACACGTCCTTAATACCAGCCATGATAAAACACTGTTAGATACGTCCTTATGACAGTAGACCTTAATACCAGCCATGATAAAACACTGTTAGACATGTCCTTATGACAGTAGTCCTTAATACCAGCCATGATAAAACACTGTTAGATACGTCCTTAATACCAGCCATGATAAAACACTGTTAGACACGTCCTTAATACCAGCTATGATAAAACACTGTTAGACACGTCCTTATGACAGTAGACCTTAATACCAGCCATGATAAAACACTGTTAGACACGTCCTTATGACAGTAGTCCTTAATACCAGCCATGATAAAACACTGTTAGACACGTCCTTAATACCAGCCATGATAAAACACTGTTAGACACGACCTTAATACCAGCCATGATAAAACACCATTAGACACGTCCTTATGACAGTAGACCTTAATACCAGCCATGATAAAACACTGTTAGACACGTCCTTATGACAGTAGTCCTTAATACCAGCCATGATAAAACACTGTTAGATACGTCCTTATGACAGTAGACCTTAATACCAGCCATGATAAAACACTGTTAGACACGTCCTTAATACCAGCCATGATAAAACACTGTTAGATACGTCCTTATGACAGTAGACCTTAATACCAGCCATGATAAAACACTGTTAGACACGTCCTTATGACAGTAGTCCTTAATACCAGCCATGATAAAACACTGTTAGACACGTCCTTATGACAGTAGACCTTAATACCAGCCATGATAAAACACTGTTAGATACGTCCTTATGACAGTAGACCTTAATACCAGCCATGATAAAACACTGTTAGACACGTCCTTAATACCAGCTATGATAAAACACTGTTAGACACGTCCTTATGACAGTAGACCTTAATACCAGCCATGATAAAACACTGTTAGACACGTCCTTATGACAGTAGACCTTAATACCAGCCATGATAAAACACTGTTAGATACGTCCTTATGACAGTAGACCTTAATACCAGCCATGATAAAACACTGTTAGACACGTCCTTAATACCAGCCATGATAAAACACTGTTAGACACGTCCTTAATACCAGCTATGATAAAACACTGTTAGACACGTCCTTAATACCAGCCATGATAAAACACTGTTAGACACGTCCTTAATACCAGCTATGATAAAACACTGTTAGACACGTCCTTAATACCAGCCATGATAAAACACTGTTAGACACGTCCTTAATACCAGCCATGATAAAACACTGTTAGACACGTCCTTAATACCAGCCATGATAAAACACTGTTAGACACGTCCTTAATACCAGCCATGATAAAACACTGTTAGATACGTCCTTATGACAGTAGACCTTAATACCAGCCATGATAAAACACTGTTAGATACGTCCTTATGACAGTAGACCTTAATACCAGCCATGATAAAACACTGTTAGATACGTCCTTATGACAGTAGACCTTAATACCAGCCATGATAAAACACTGTTAGATACGTCCTTATGACAGTAGTCCTTAATACCAGCCATGATAAAACACTGTTAGATACGTCCTTATGACAGTAGACCTTAATACCAGCCATGATAAAACACTGTTAGACACGTCCTTAATACCAGCCATGATAAAACACTGTTAGATACGTCCTTATGACAGTAGACCTTAATACCAGCCATGATAAAACACTGTTAGATACGTCCTTATGACAGTAGACCTTAATACCAGCCATGATAAAACACTGTTAGATACGTCCTTAATACCAGCCATGATAAAACACTGTTAGATACGTCCTTATGACAGTAGACCTTAATACCAGCCATGATAAAACACTGTTAGACACGTCCTTAATACCAGCCATGATAAAACACTGTTAGATACGTCCTTATGACAGTAGACCTTAATACCAGCCATGATAAAACACTGTTAGACACGTCCTTAATACCAGCCATGATAAAACACTGTTAGACACGTCCTTAATACCAGCCATGATAAAACACTGTTAGACACGTCCTTATGACAGTAGACCTTAATACCAGCCATGATAAAACACTGTTAGATACGTCCTTAATACCAGCCATGATAAAACACTGTTAGACACGTCCTTAATACCAGCTATGATAAAACACTGTTAGACACGTCCTTAATACCAGCCATGATAAAACACTGTTAGACACGTCCTTATGACAGTAGACCTTAATACCAGCCATGATAAAACACTGTTAGATACGTCCTTATGACAGTAGACCTTAATACCAGCCGTGATAAAACACTGTTAGACACGTCCTTAATACCAGCCATGATAAAACACTGATAGACACGTCCTTATGACAGTAGACCTTAATACCAGCCATGATAAAACACTGTTAGATACGTCCTTAATACCAGCCATGATAAAACACTGTTAGACACGTCCTTATGACAGTAGACCTTAATACCAGCCATGATAAAACACTGTTAGACACGTCCTTAATACCAGCCATGATAAAACACTGTTAGACACGTCCTTATGACAGTAGACCTTAATACCAGCCATGATAAAACACTGTTAGACACGTCCTTATGACAGTAGACCTTAATACCAGCCATGATAAAACACTGTTAGATACGTCCTTAATACCAGCCATGATAAAACACTGTTTTACACGTCCTTATGACAGTAGACCTTAATACCAGCCATGATAAAACACTGTTAGACACGTCCTTATGACAGTAGACCTTAATACCAGCCATGATAAAACACTGTTAGACACGTCCTTAATACCAGCCATGATAAAACACTGTTAGACACGTCCTTAATACCAGCCATGATAAAACACTGTTAGACACGTCCTTAATACCAGCCATGATAAAACACTGTTAGATACGTCCTTAATACCAGCCATGATAAAACACTGTTAGACACGTCCTTAATACCAGCCATGATAAAACACTGTTAGACACGTCCTTAATACCAGCCATGATAAAACACTGTTAGATACGTCCTTAATACCAGCCATGATAAAACACTGTTAGATACGTCCTTAATACCAGCCATGATAAAACACTGTTAGACACGTCCTTAATACCAGCCATGATAAAACACTGTTAGACACGTCCTTAATACCAGCCATGATAAAACACTGTTAGACACGTCCTTATGACAGTAGACCTTAATACCAGCCATGATAAAACACTGATAGATACGTCCTTAATACCAGCCATGATAAAACACTGTTAGACACGTCCTTATGACAGTAGACCTTAATACCAGCCATGATAAAACACTGTTAGACACGTCCTTATGACAGTAGACCTTAATACCAGCCATGATAAAACACTGATAGATACGTCCTTATGACAATAGTCCTTAATACCAGCCATGATAAAACACCATTAGATACGTCCTTATGACAGTAGTCCTTAATACCAGCTATGATAAAACACTGTTAGACACGTCCTTATGACAGTAGACCTTAATACCAGCCATGATAAAACACTGTTAGACACGTCCTTAATACCAGCCATGATAAAACACTGTTAGACACGTCCTTATGACAGTAGTCCTTAATACCATCCATGATAAAACACCATTAGATACGTCCTTATGACAGTAGTCCTTAATACCAGCCATGATAAAACACTGATAGATACGTCCTTATGACAATAGTCCTTAATACCAGCCATGATAAAACACTGATAGATACGTCCTTATGACAATAGTCCTTAATACCATCCATGATAAAACACCATTAGATACGTCCTTATGACAGTAGTCCTTAATACCAGCCATGATAAAACACTGATAGATACGTCCTTATGACAATAGTCCTTAATACCATCCATGATAAAACACCATTAGATACGTCCTTATGACAGTAGTCCTTAATACCAGCTATGATAAAACACTGTTAGACACGTCCTTATGACAGTAGTCCTTAATACCAGCTATGATAAAACACTGTTAGACACGTCCTTATGACAGTAGTCCTTAATACCAGCCATGATAAAACACTGTTAGATACGTCCTTATGACAGTAGACCTTAATACCAGCCATGATAAAACACTGTTAGACACGTCCTTAATACCAGCCATGATAAAACACTGTTAGACACGTCCTTATGACAGTAGACCTTAATACCAGCCATGATAAAACACTGTTAGATACGTCCTTATGACAGTAGACCTTAATACCAGCCATGATAAAACACTGTTAGACACGTCCTTAATACCAGCCATGATAAAACACTGTTAGACACGTCCTTATGACAGTAGACCTTAATACCAGCCATGATAAAACACTGTTAGATACGTCCTTATGACAGTAGACCTTAATACCAGCCATGATAAAACACTATTAGACACGTCCTTATGACAGTAGACCTTAATACCAGCCATGATAAAACACTGTTAGACACGTCCTTATGACAGTAGACCTTAATACCAGCCATGATAAAACACTGTTAGACACGTCCTTATGACAGTAGACCTTAATACCAGCCATGATAAAACACTGTTAGACACGTCCTTATGACAGTAGACCTTAATACCAGCCATGATAAAACACTGTTAGACACGTCCTTATGACAGTAGACCTTAATACCAGCCATGATAAAACACTGTTAGACACGTCCTTATGACAGTAGACCTTAATACCAGCCATGATAAAACACTGTTAGACACGTCCTTAATACCAGCCATGATAAAACACTGTTAGACACGTCCTTAATACCAGCCATGATAAAACACTGTTAGATACGTCCTTATGACAGTAGACCTTAATACCAGCCATGATAAAACACTGTTAGATACGTCCTTATGACAGTAAACCTTAATACCAGCCATGATAAAACACCATTAGACACGTCCTTAATACCAGCCATGATAAAACACTGTTAGATACGTCCTTAATACCAGCCATGATAAAACACTGTTAGACACGTCCTTAATACCAGCCATGATAAAACACTGTTAGACACGTCCTTATGACAGTAGACCTTAATACCAGCCATGATAAAACACTGTTAGACACGTCCTTAATACCAGCCATGATAAAACACTGTTAGACACGTCCTTATGACAGTAGACCTTAATACCAGCCATGATAAAACACCATTAGACACGTCCTTAATACCAGCCATGATAAAACACTGTTAGACACGTCCTTATGACAGTAGACCTTAATACCAGCCATGATAAAACACCATTAGACACGTCCTTATGACAGTAGACCTTAATACCAGCCATGATAAAACACCATTAGACACGTCCTTAATACCAGCCATGATAAAACACTGTTAGACACGTCCTTATGACAGTAGACCTTAATACCAGCCATGATAAAACACTGTTAGATACGTCCTTAATACCAGCCATGATAAAACACTGTTAGACACGTCCTTAATACCAGCCATGATAAAACACTGTTAGACACGTCCTTATGACAGTAGACCTTAATACCAGCCATGATAAAACACTGTTAGACACGTCCTTAATACCAGCCATGATAAAACACTGTTAGACACGTCCTTAATACCAGCCATGATAAAACACTGTTAGATACGTCCTTATGACAGTAGACATTAATACCAGCCATGATAAAACACTGTTAGATACGTCCTTATGACAGTAGACCTTAATACCAGCCATGATAAAACACTGTTAGACACGTCCTTATGACAGTAGACCTTAATACCAGCCATGATAAAACACTGTTAGACACGTCCTTATGACAGTAGTCCTTAATACCAGCTATGATAAAACACTGTTAGACACGTCCTTATGACAGTAGACCTTAATACCAGCCATGATAAAACACTGTTAGATACGTCCTTATGACAGTAGTCCTTAATACCAGCCATGATAAAACACTGTTAGATACGTCCTTAATACCAGCCATGATAAAACACTGTTAGACACGTCCTTAATACCAGCCATGATAAAACACTGTTAGATACGTCCTTAATACCAGCCATGATAAAACACCATTAGACACGTCCTTATGACAGTAGACCTTAATACCAGCCATGATAAAACAAACATTCAAGGATCTGATAACCAGGAAGCAACTTTTCCTCACAGTAACCAGAGTAACACAGAGCTACAGACTGGCTCACATATCATGAATACATTTAGACATGTTAGCATCACAGTGCAGTAATCCCAGCTGAACCAATAGGCTGTAGTTTCATATAGAAGACCGTTACGGTCTAGAAGGGATGTTATTCAGCTCTGAACACTTCTCAGGGTAATAGTCTGTGAGGTTTGTTGCTAAGCGGTTCTCCATTATTCCCTCAGACTTCTTGCTGACTGAAACTGTCCCAGAGAGTCTTTGTAGACGGATGTTCTCAGAAGCTTCTCTGTCTGTCATGTTGGGGACTAGTTTCTCTGAGGATTCAGACACTGGCAGCAGACGCAACACACCTCCGGTCAACAAACTCCCAAACACACACACACACACACACACACACACACACACACACACACACACACACACACACACACACACACACACACACACACACACACACACACACACACACACACACACACACACACACACACACACACACACACACACACACACACAGTCCACAAACTTCACAGGATGCTAAAGTCACAGAAGTCTTAAGCCTGTCTCTCTGATGTGTGACTGCACTTCCAGAGGTGGTGTGTGTGTGTGTGTGTGTGTGTGTGTGTGTGTGTGTGTGTGTGTGTGTGTGTGTGTGTGTGTGTGTGTGTGTGTGTGTGTGTGTGTGTGTGCGTGCGTGCGTGCGTGCGTGCGTGCGTGCGTGCGTGTGTTTGGCTGACAAAGGCCTAAACTGCATGCCGAATAGCATGTGCACAACATACATATGCAACCAGCCGTCCCCTAGAAAGTGGTTTCAACGGGTTGGACCAGGGCTCAACCTGCCATGTTATAACTCACATCACAGCACATCAGAACCAGCCATCCCCTTTTATGGCTTTGGTCAAATATAGTGCACTAGATAAGGGTGAAGGGAGCCGTTTGGAAGGTTTCACTATGACATCATAATGTCTTAACGATTCTGATCATTCTCTCATGAACTAAACATAACAGTGGGATGTGAGTCCCAAATCACAGCCTAATCTCTTTATAGTGCACTACACAGCCCATAAGGCGCTTGTCAAAATAAGTGTGATTTAGAGAACAGGGTGTCATGTCGGACACACACACAACAGTGAGTAATGAGGCTGTACAATTTCATTGGATTTTTCATTTAAAAAAAAAAATGCATTTGTCTTCACTACAATGACTTGGGGATAATTCTACTATAAAATTATATCTGCACTGAGTGGACTGCAGGTATTCACACATACAGTATGCTCACGCGGTACACGCAAACACACACACACACACACACACGCAAACACACACACACACACACACACACACACACACACACACACACACACACACACACACACACACACACACACACACACACACACACACACACACACACACAATTCATTGTCTTAATTTTTTATATGGTGATTTTATTTTCTCAGTTTTTAATGAATCTACTGTATCAGATCTATCTATTTATTTCACCTTTGTTAAACCAGGTGGCCAGTTGAGAACAAGGTCTCATTTACAAGTGTGACCTGACCAAGATAAAGCAAGGCAGTGGGACAAAAACAACAACACAGAGTTACACATAAACAAACGTACAGTCAATAACACAATAGAAAGAAAAATAGAACAATAGAAAAACCATGTACGTTCTGACTGTCTGTCTCCAAAACACATTATATCTGAAGTCTCCAGACTCAATGTATCTCTCTATGCACACTTACACACACACACCCACACCCACACCCACACCCACACCCACACACACACCCACACCCACACACACACACACACACACACACACACACACACACACACACACACACACACACACAGGCTATTACAGACAGAAATTCACACACATGAACACACACACACCAGGGATATATAGCCAGATCAATATAAACCCGAGCTTTGATTTGAGTTCAGATGGAGTTCTATACTTCTTCCACTTCATCTCCCTCTCGACACAAACACAATGTAGGCTTTCTCTACTGGCAACACTGTGCCCATCCTGAAGTACTGAAGAGGTATCCCTGTCAGATAATCAACACCTGAGAGCTTCAATCTTTTAACTCTTTATAGCTGTTCTAAGCTAGATCCAACATGAGACTGTAAGATAGTTGAATATCAGATTGAAAGTAAATATACTGTAGAAAATGGATATGTACTGTAAATAGAAGAGAGGGGGTGAGAGGAGGAAAGGAGGAGGAGGAAAGGAGGAGGGGAAGAGGAGGAGGGGAAGAGGAGGAGGGGAGAGGAGGGGAAGAGAGGAGGAGAGTAGGAGGAGAGAGGGAGGAGAGAGGGAGGAGAGGATGAGATAGAAGGAGAGGAGAGGAGAGAAAGAGAGGAGGAGTGGAAGAGGAGGAGAGGAGGGAAAGAGAGGAGGAGGAGAGGAGAGGAGGAGAGGAGGAGGAGAGAGAGAGGAGAGGAGGAGATAGAAGGAGAGGAGAGGAAGGTAGGAAGAGATAGGAGGAGAGGAGGAGATATGAGGAGATGTGAAGAGAGGAGGAGAGGAAGAGAGGAGATAGAAGAGAGGAGGATAGAAAGAGATAGGAGGAGAGGATGAGATAGGAGAAGATAGTATGAGAGGAAGAGAGGAAGAGAGGAGGATAGAAAGAGAGGAGGAGAGGATGAGATAGGAGGAGAGGAGGAGAAAGGAGGAGAGGAGGCAACAGGAGGAGAGGAGGAGATAGGAGGAGATAAGAGGAAATTGGAGGAGAGGAAGAGAGGAGGAGAGGAGATAGGGGGAGAGGAGGAGATAGGAGGAGATATGAGGAGAGGAAGAGAGGAGGAGATGATGAGAGGATGAGATAGAAGGAGAGGAGGAAAGAGAGGAGGAGAGGAAGAGATAGGAGGAGAGGAGAAGAGGAGGAGAGGAGAAGATAGTAGGAGAGGAGTAGAGGAAGAGAGGAAGAGAGGAAGAGAGGAGGATAGAAAGAGATAGGAGGAGAGGAGGAGAAAGGATGAAATAGGAGGAGAGCAGAAAATAGGAGGAGATAGGAGGAGAGGAGGAGATCGGAAAAGAGGAGGAGATATGAGGAGAGGAGGAGATATGAGGAGAGGAGGAGATAGGAGGAGAGGAGGAGATAGGAGGAAATTGGAGAAGAGGAGGAGATAGGAGGAGATAGGAGGAGAGGAGGAGATCGGAAAAGAGGAGATAGGAGGAGAGGAGGAGATAGGAAGAGATTAGAGGAAATTGGAGGAGAGGAGGAGAGGAGGAGAGGAGGAGAGAATATAGGAGGAGAGCAGGAGATAGGAGGAGAGGAAGAGAGGACGATAGGAAGAGATGAGGAGATAGGAGGAGAGGAGGAGATAGGAGGAGATATTAGGAGAGGAAGAGAGGAGGATAGGAAGAGAGGAGAAGATAGAAGGAGAGGAGGAGATGAGAGGGAGGGAGGAGGAGGATGAGAGGAGGAGGAGAGGAGGAGAGAGGGAGGAAAGAGGGAGGAGAGGAGGAGAGGAGAGAAAGAGAGGAGAGAACGATAGGAGGAGATATAAGGAGAAGGGGAGAGGAGAGGAGGAGAGGAGGAGAGGAGGATAGAAAGAGAGGAGGAGAGGATGAGATAGGAGGAGAGGAGGAGAAAGGAGGAGAGGAGGCAACAGGAGGAGAGGAGGAGATAGGAGGAGATAAGAGGAAATTGGAGGAGAGGAAGAGAGGAGGAGAGGAGATAGGGGGAGAGGAGGAGATAGGAGGAGATATGAGGAGAGGAAGAGAGGAGGAGAGGATGAGAGGATGAGATAGAAGGAGAGGAGGAGAGAAAGAGAGGAGGAGAGGAAGAGATAGGAGGAGAGGAGAAGAGGAGGAGAGGAGAAGATAGTAGGAGAGGAGTAGAGGAAGAGAGGAAGAGAGGAAGAGAGGAGGATAGAAAGAGATAGGAGGAGAGGAGGAGATAGGATGAAATAGGAGGAGAGGAGGAAATAGGAGGAGATAGGAGGAGAGGAGGAGATCGGAAAAGAGGAGGAGATAGGCGGAAATTGGAGAAGAGGAGGAGATAGGAGGAGATAGGAGGAGAGGAGGAGATCGGAAAAGAGGAGATAGGAGGAGAGGAGGAGATAGGAATAGATTAGAGGAAATTGGAGGAGAGGAGGAGAGGAGGAGAGGAGGAGAGAATATAGGAGGAGAGCAGGAGATAGGAGGAGAGGAAGAGAGGAAGATAGGAAGAGATGAGGAGATAGGAGGAGAGGAGGAGATAGGAGGAGATATTAGGAGAGGAAGAGAGGAGGAGAGGAAGAGAGGAGAAGATAGAAGGAGAGGAGGAGATGAGAGGGAGGGAGGAGGAGGATGAGAGGAGGAGGAGAGGAGAGGAGAGGGAGGAAAGAGGGAGGAGAGGAGGAGAGGAGAGAAAGAGAGGAGAGAACGATAGGAGGAGATATAAGGAGAAGGGGAGAGGAGAGGAGGAGAGGAGGAGAGGAGGAGAGGAGATAGGAGGAGAGGAGGAGATAGGTAGGAGATATGAGGAGAGGAAGAGAGGAGGAGAGGAAGAGAGGAGAAGATAGAAGGAGGGGAGGAGATGAGAGGGAGGGAGGAGGAGGATGAGAGGAGTAGGAAAGGAGGAGAGAGGGGGGAAAGAGGGAGGAGAGGAGGAGAGGAGAGAAAGAGAGGAGCGGACGATAGGAGATAGAAGGAGAGGAGGAGATGAGGAGAGGAGGAGAGGAGGAGAGGAGATAGGAGGAGAGGAGGAGATAGGAGGAGATATGAGGAGAGGAAGAGAGGAGGAGATAGGAGGAGAGGAAGAGATAGGAGGAGAGGAGAAGAGGAGAAGAGGAGGAGAGGAGAGGAGAAGATAGTAGGAGAGGAGGAGAGGAAGAGAGGAAGAGAGGAAGAGGGATCAACATGGATTTTAAGAAGGAGTCTCATCGTTGATGTCTGTAGGCATGCACACGCACACAACTAGCCACCCTTGGGGATGCCCTGCTTTCAAATCCTCCAAAAAGCCAGACATGAATTTCCATTCATGATAGTCATATCGTCATATAAAAAGGCCTCTATACATAAAGCCTGTCTGTCAGACTGAGTCCAGCAGAGCAGAGCAGGGACAATCTCCTAAAGCCAGGCCTACTATTCAAACACACCCAGGCAGAAGTATGTGCATGCACACCAACCCCCAGCACAAAGACGATTTCACTGACTCCATGTCCACAGCCGTTTTGAGAGGGGAGGCTATACGGACATGCCTGGTGCTCAAATGAATGACGTATGTCTCACAGCTAAAGTCCAGTGGAGACGAATGGATTGCATTCGTTCCATTCTGTCAGTTGTCCTGATGAGTCCTTCCCAGCTACCTAGTTTATAGATAGTAACTTATCTGCCGAAGTGGGGACTTGGGAGCGTGTACAGAATAATTCTGTTTTCATTTGAGAATATTCTGTATTATTTTTCTTTAAAAGTGTAGACGTTAACACCATGACAGTTAGTGTGTAGTAGGGTGACAGTTAGTGTGTAGTAGGGTGACAGTTAGTGGGTAGTAGGGTGACAGTTAGTGTGTAGTAGGGTGACAGTTAGTGTGTAGTAGGGTGACAGTTAGTGTGTAGTAGGGTGACAGTTAGTGTGTAGTAGGGTGACAGTTAGTGTGTAGTAGGGTGACAGTTAGTGTGTAGTAGGGTGACAGTTAGTGTGTAGTAGAGGGACAGTTAGTGTGTAGTAGGGTGACAGTTAGTGTGTAGTAGGGTGACAGTTAGTGTGTATTAAGGTGACAGTTAGTGTGTAGTAGGGTGACAGTTAGTGTGTAGTAGAGGGACAGTTAGTGTGTAGTAGGGTGACAGTTAGTGTGTATTAAGGTGACAGTTAGTGTGTAGTAGGGTGACAGTTAGTGTGTAGTAGGGTGACAGTTAGTGTGTAGTAGGGTGACAGTTAGTGTAGTAGGGTGACAGTTAGTGTGTAGTAGGGTGACAGTGTGTAGTAGGGTGACAGTTAGTGTGTAGTAGGGTGACAGTTAGTGTGTAGTAGGGTGACAGTTAGTGTGTAGTAGGTTGCCAGTTAGTGTGTATTAAGGTGACAGTTAGTGTGTAGTAGGGTGACAGTTAGTGTGTAGTAGGGTGACAGTTAGTGTGTAGTTGGGTGACAGTTAGTGTGTAGTAGGGTGACAGTTAGTGTGTAGTAGGGTGACAGTTAGTGTGTAGTATGGTGACAGTTAGTGTGTAGTAGGGTGACAGTTAGTGTGTAGTAGGGTGACAGTTAGTGTGTAGTAGGGTGACAGTTAGTGTGTATTAAGGTGACAGTTAGTGTGTAGTAGGGTGACAGTCAGTGTGTGGTAGGGTGACAGTTAGTGTGTAGTTGGGTGACAGTTAGTGTGTAGTAAGATGACAGTTAGTGTGTAGTAGGGTGACAGTTAGTGTGTAGTAGGGTGACAGTTAGTGTGTAGTAGGGTGACAGTTAGTGTGTAGTAGGGTGACAGTTAGTGTGTAGTATGGTGACAGTTAGTGTGTAGTAGGGTGACAGTTAGTGTGTAGTAGGGTGACAGTTAGTGTGTAGTAGGGTGACAGTTAGTGTGTAGTATGGTGACAGTTAGTGTGTAGTATGGTGACAGTTAGTGTGTAGTAGGGTGACAGTTAGTGTGTAGTAGGGTGACAGTTAGTGTGTAGTAGTACATTCCAAGGAGGAGCATCATATTATCCATCATGTTTCTCCAGCAGACACTTCACGGTGCTTCGTTGTTTTGAAGGTGATTCAGCGGTTGAGATGGATGTAGAATGATGCAAAGTGCCAGATAAATCCTCATGAAGACACCCTGAAAGTCCTCAAGGAGCACTACATCATTTTGAAAAGCATAATCTCTTCTACGAGGCTACCTGGGCTGCATTCAGTACATAAATACATAATAGAACATTCCATTGAATGGAGCTGTACTGAACAGCCAGTTGAAAACGGGAAGGGATTTTTTTACATTTTTAACCGTTATTTAACTAGGCAAGTCAGTTAAGAACATATTCGTATTTACAGTGACGGCCTACACCAGCCAACCCAGGACAACCAGCCAACCCAGGACAACCAGCCAACCCAGGACAATGCTGAGCCAATTGTTCTCCCCCCCTATGAGACTCCTGATCACTGCCAGTTGTGATAGAGGACGGGATCGAACCCGGGTCTGTAGTAACACCTATAGCACTGCGATGGAGTGCCTTAGACCGCTGCGCCACTCGGGAGTCAATTGGGGATTGGATTGTGGGTTGGGGAACGCTGTCAGCATGGCCCTTTAAATACGTCACTCATTGCTTCAAGCCACACTCACTGAACGGAGCAAAAGTCTGTCCCAGAACGTACAAGAACGTTTAGGTAAAAAGTGCCGTTCAGTAGAAACCATTATTCAACATAGTAAACGTTCAAGCTAACTGAACGCACCCCTGAGTAGCTACAGGTGCCAGGAGATTAGCTGCAGCTGAGGCTCTTTGCATATCTAATGCAATCAGACACCTGATTGGTTTGTTCTTGACCTTGGAACCGTCCTAGACAGAACACTCAGGCTGCGTTCTGGAACGTTCAGTTGAACGGAAACTACCAGCTGAAAAACGGTGAAGGGGTCGCTTGTGGGTTGGGGAACACTGTCAGCATGGCCGCTGCTCTTTAAATTTGTCACTCATCGCTTCAAACCGCACCTCGCCGTCCAGTCAAGCAAACCGAACGCCACTTCAGACATCTATCACATAATAATCTCTCTCTGTCCCTCCCTGCTCTAGCCAGACAACAACATATCACTGCCATTGATAATCATTGATATGAATAACTCATTGATCATTGATAGTCATAGATAATGGTTTAGGAGAGAGCAATAGGGAAACCAATCTCAATCACAGGAGGTTGGTGGGATCTTAATTGGGGAGGAGGGGCGTGTGGAAATGGCTGGAGCGGAATCTATGGATCGGTATCAAATACGTTGAACATATGGTTCTCTCTCTCTCTCTCTCTCTCTCTCTCTCTCTCTCTCTCTCTCTCTCTCTCTCTCTCTCTCTCTCTCTCTCTCTCTCTCTCTCTCTCTCTCTCTCTCTCTCTGTTTGTATCAACTCAACATTCATCCACTTAATATTTGGTTTTCATTCAAACTCTCTATCCTCCACATAACAGTTTTTACACAAATAGCCAGTTAGAAGAATGATTGGCCTCCAGGAGGCAAGGCCAGAAGCAATCTTAGGTGGTTTTACCATCTCTCTCTTTCCCCATTTATTTGTCCTTTTCTCAACCATCCTCTCTGTTTCTCTCATTGCCCCTACTTATCTCTCTGTCTCTCTGTCTCTCTGTCTCTGTCTCTCTCTCTCTCTCTCTCTATATATATATATATATATATATATAATTGTGTGTCTCTCTCTCTCTATATATATATATATATATATATAATGGTGTGTCTCTCTCTCTCTCTCTCTATATATATATAATGGTGTGTCTCTCTCTCTCTCTCTATATATATATATATAATGGTGTGTCTCTCTCTCTCTCTATATATATATATAATGGTGTGTCTCTCTCTCTCTCTATATATATATATATAATGGTGTGTCCCTCTCTCTCTCTATATATGTATATAATGGTGTCTCTCTCTCTTTCTCTATATATATACACTGCTCAAAAAAATAAAGGGAACACTTAAACAAGACAATGTAACTCCAAGTCAATCACACTTCTGTGAAATCAAACTGTCCACTTAGGAAGCAACACTGATTGACAATAAATTTCACATGCTGTTGTGCAAATGGAATAGACAAAAGGTGGAAATTATAGGCAATTAGTAAGACACCCCCAAAAAAGGAATGGTTCTGCAGGTGGTGACCACACACCACTTCTCAGTTCCTATGCTTCCTGGCTGATGTTTTGGTCACTTTTGAATGCTGGCGGTGCTTTCACTCTAGTGGTAGCATGAGACGGAGTCTACAACCCACACAAGTGGCTCAGGTAGTGCAGTTCATCTAGGATGGCACATCAATGCGAGCTGTGGCAAAAAGGTTTGTTGTGTCTGTCAGCGTAGTGTCCAGAGCATGGAGGCCCTACCAGGAGACAGGCGACGTGGAGGAGGCCGTAGGAGGGCAACAACCCAGCAGCAGGACCGCTACCTCCGCCTTTGTGCAAGGAGGTGCACTGCCAGAGCCCTGCAAAATGACCTCCAGCAGGCCACAAATGTGCATGTGTCAGCATATGGTCTCACAAGGGGTCTGAGGATCTCATCTCGGTACCTAATGGCAGTCAGGCTACCTCTGGCGAGCACATGGAGGGATGTGCGGCCCCACAAAGAAATGCCACCCCACACCATGACTGACCCACCGCCAAACCGGTCATGCTGGAGGATGTTGCAGGCAGCAGAACGTTCTCCACGGCGTCTCCAGACTCTGTCACGTCTGTCACATGTGCTCATGTGCTCAGTGTGAACCTGCTTTCATCTGTGAAGAGCACAGGGCGCCAGTGGTGAATTTGCCAATCTTGGTGTTCTCTGGCAAATGCCAAACGTCCTGCAAGGTGTTGGGCTGTAAGCACAACCCCCACCTGTGGACGTCGGGCCCTCATACCACCCTCATGGAGTCTGTTTCTGACCGTTTGAGCAGACACATGCACATTTTTGGCCTGCTGGAGGTCATTTTGCAGGGCTCTGGCAGTGCACCTCCTTGCACAAAGGCGGAGGTAGCGGTCCTGCTGCTGGGTTGTTGCCCTCCTACGGCCTCCTCCACGTCTCCTGATGTACTGGCCTGTCTCCTGGTAGCGCCTCCATGCTCTGGACACTACGCTGACAGACACAGCAAACCTTTTTGCTACAGCTCGCATTGATGTGCCATTCTGGATGAACTGCACTACCTGAGCCACTTGTGTGGGTTGTAGACTCCGTCTCATGCTACCCCTAGAGTGAAAGCACCGCCAGCATTCAAAAGTGACCAAAACATCAGCCAGGAAGCATAGGAACTGAGAAGTAGTGTGTGGTCACCACCTGCAGAACCATTCCTTTTTTGGAGGTGTCTTACTAATTGCCTATAATTTCCACCTTTTGTCTATTCCATTTGCACAACAGCATGTGAAATTTATTGTCAATCAGTGTTGCTTCCTAAGTGGACAGTTTGATTTCAAAGAAGTGTGATTGACTTGGAGTTACATTGTGTTGTTTAAGTGTTCCCTTTATTTTTTTGATCAGTATATATATATATATATATATATATATATATATATTAGTACATATAATGGTGTGTATCCATTCATATATAGCATGTCAGATGAGAAAAGACCAAATGCATGGTGATAATGCTATAGCTTTACTAGAGGAAGAGAAGAGGGCGGGGAGCGTGAGGAAAGGAGAGAGGGAGAGAGAGAAGGAGGGAGGGAGGGAGGGAGGACATGAGAGAGAAAGGGAGGGGGGAGGGAGGAAAGGATAGAGAGGGAGGGAGGGAGGGAGGGAGGGAGAGAGGGAGGAGAGAGAGGGATAGAAGGATGAAAGGAGAGAGAGAGGGATAGAGGGAGGAAAGGAGATAGAGAGTGATAGAGGGAGGAAAGGAGAGAGAGAGGGAGGAAATGTGAGAGATAGGGACAGGTGGAGGAAAGGAGAGTGAGAGGAATAGAGGGAGGAAAGGAGAGAGAGAGGAATAGAGGGAGGAAAGGAGAGAGAAAGGAATAGAGGGAGGAAAGGAGAGAGAGAGGGATAGAGGGAGGAAAGGAGCCAGAGAAAGGAATAGAGGGAGGAAAGGAGAGAGAGAGGAATAGAGGGAGGAAAGGAGACAGAGGGAGGAATAGAGGGAGGAAAGGAGACAGAGAGAGGGATAGAGGGAGAAAAGGAGACAGAGAGAGGGATAGAGGGAGGAAAGGAGACAGAGAGAGGGATAGAGGGAGGAAAGGAGAAAGAGAGAGGAATAGAGGGAGGAAAAGATACAGAGAGGGGGATAGAGGGAGGAAAGGAGACAGAGAGAGGAATAGAGGGAGGAAAGGAGACAGAGAGAGGGATAGAGGTAGGAAAGGAGACAGAGAGAGGAATAGAGGGAGGAAAGGAGAGAGAGTGATAGAAGGAGGAAAGGAGAGAGAGGGGGATAGAGGGAGGAAAGGAGAGAGAGTGATAGAGGGAGGAAAGGAGAGAGAGAGGGAAAGAGGGAGGAAAGGAGAGAGAGAGAAAGAGGGAGGAAAGGAGAGAGAGAGAGAGAGAGAGAGAACAGGGGTTCCATTCAGAGTGAAGAGAGAGTTCAGTTTCAAGTGATGCCACCACACTCTTACATACTTGAGTCAAGACATAAATGTATGCATGAACACACACACACACACACACACACACACACACACACACACACACACACACACACACACACACACACACACACACACACACACACACACACACACACACACACACACACACACGCACACACACACACACACACACTCACTCACATCCTAACTTAATGGCTCTGTGGTCTCGTTCTCTTGTTCACACATGTACAGACACACATACAGACACAATCATACAGACACACACGCACATATGAAAACACATGCCCGGTCGAACAAACACACACACACACACACACACACACACACACACACACACACACACACACACACACACACACACACACACACACACACACACACACACACACACACACACACACACACACACACATACATACACACACACACACACACACAAACACACTCCTCACTTCACTTTTCTATTAAAGTAGAATACCCCTATTCCAGCAGATCGTATTACCCTCTCAATGCCACTCAGGCTTGAAACACCTATTTTATGTTCTTATTTCTCTCTCTTTCTCTCTCTCTTTTCTGCTTCAGTCTATCAATAGTGAGCTGTGTGGGACTGCAAATTCAACATGAAATGAGCTGGAATGAAAGTGGTTCTGGTGGTGTAACTCTGTGAAGGCGAGATTCAACTACTGAGACCAGAGTGAATATGTCTCTGTTTCTCTTTATCCAGGCAGTCACGCTGCTGGCTTGTCTGTGCTTTGTCCCATTCACACACAGACAGGAGAAAGTGCTTTAGAAGCAGGGACGTCTACGGAAAGGAGGGAACGTAATAAGGACCTAAACAGAGGACTGAAGAGGACCAGAGCCATCTACATAGAGAGTTAGACCAGACCAGACCCATCTATATAGAGAGATAGACCAGACCAGACCAGACCAGACCAGACCAGACCCATCTATATAGAGAGATAGACCAGACCAGACCAGACCCATCTATATAGAGAGTTAGACCAGACCAGACCCATCTATATAGAGAGATAGACCAGACCAGACCCGTCTATATAGAGAGATAGACCAGACCAGACCAGACCCATCTATATAGAGAGATAGACCAGATCAGACCCATCTATATAGAGAGATAGACCAGACCAGACCAGACCCATCTATATAGAGAGATAGACCTGACCAGACCAGACCATCTATATAGAGAGTTAGACCAGACCAGACCCATCTATATAGAGAGATAGACCAGACCAGACCAGACCATCTATATAGAGAGTTAGACCAGACCAGACCAATCTATATAGAGATATAGACCAAACCAGACCAGACCCATCTATATAGAGAGTTAGACCAGACCAGACCCATCTACATAGAGAGATAGACCAGACCCATCTATATAGAGAGATAGACCAGACCAGAACCATCTATATAGAGAGTTAGACCAGACCAGACCCATCTACATAGAGAGTTAGACCAGACCCATCTATATAGAGAGATAGACCAGACCAGAACCATCTATATAGAGAGATAGACCAGACCAGACCCATCTATATAGAGAGTTAGACCAGACCAGACCCATCTATATAGAGAGTTAGACCAGACCAGAGACATCTACATAGAGAGATAGACCAGACCAGACCAGACCAGACCCATCTACATAGAGAGATAGACCAGACCAGACCAGACCAGACCCATCTACATAGAGAGATAGACCAGACCAGACCAGACCAGACCCATCTATATAGAGAGATAGACCAGACCAGACCAGACCAGAGCCATCTATATAGAGAGATAAACCAGACCAGAGCAGACCCATGTCCCATTCACACACAGACAGGAGAAAGTGCTTTAGAAACAGGGACGTCTACGGAAAGGAGGGAACGTAATAAGGACCTAAACAGAGGACTGAAGAGGACCAGAGCCATCTACATAGAGAGTTAGACCAGACCAGACCCATCTATATAGAGAGATAGACCAGACCAGACCAGACCAGACCAGACCAGACCCATCTATATAGAGAGATAGACCAGACCAGACCAGACCCATCTATATAGAGAGTTAGACCAGACCAGACCCATCTATATAGAGAGATAGACCAGACCAGACCCGTCTATATAGAGAGATAGACCAGACCAGACCAGACCCATCTATATAGAGAGATAGACCAGACCAGACCCATCTATATAGAGAGATAGACCAGACCAGACCAGACCCATCTATATAGAGAGATAGACCTGACCAGACCAGACCATCTATATAGAGAGTTAGACCAGACCAGACCCATCTATATAGAGAGATAGACCAGACCAGACCAGACCATCTATATAGAGAGTTAGACCAGACCAGACCAATCTATATAGAGATATAGACCAAACCAGACCAGACCCATCTATATAGAGAGTTAGACCAGACCAGACCCATCTACATAGAGAGATAGACCAGACCCATCTATATAGAGAGATAGACCAGACCAGAACCATCTATATAGAGAGTTAGACCAGACCAGACCCATCTACATAGAGAGTTAGACCAGACCCATCTATATAGAGAGATAGACCAGACCAGAACCATCTATATAGAGAGATAGACCAGACCAGACCCATCTATATAGAGAGTTAGACCAGACCAGACCCATCTATATAGAGAGTTAGACCAGACCAGAGACATCTACATAGAGAGATAGACCAGACCAGACCAGACCAGACCCATCTACATAGAGAGATAGACCAGACCAGACCAGACCAGACCCATCTACATAGAGAGATAGACCAGACCAGACCAGACCAGACCCATCTATATAGAGAGATAGACCAGACCAGACCAGACCAGAGCCATCTATATAGAGAGATAAACCAGACCAGAGCCATCTATATAGAGAGATAGACCAGACCAGACCAGAACCATCTATATAGAGAGTTAGACCAGAGCCATCTATATACAGAGTTAGACCAGACCAGACCAGACCATCTATATAGAGAGATAGACCAGACCAGACCCATCTATATAGAGAGATAGACCAGACCAGACCCATCTACATAGAGAGATAGACCAGACCAGACCCATCTATATAGAGAGTTAGACCAGACCAGACCATCTATATAGAGAGATAGACCAGACCAGACCAGACCAGACCAGAGCCATCTACATAGAGAGATAGACCAGACCAGACCCATCTACATGGAGAGATAGACCAGACCAGACCCATCTATATAGAGAGATAGACCAGACCCATCTATATAGAGAGATAGACCAGACCAGACCAGACCAGACCAGACCCATCTATAGAGAGAGATAGACCAGACCAGACCCATCTATATAGAGAGATAGACCAGACCAGCGCCATCTATATAGAGAGATAGACCGGACCAGACCATCTATATAGAGAGATAGACCAGACCAGACCCATCTATATAGAGAGATAGACCAGACCCATCTACATAGAGAGATAGACCAGACCAGACCAATCTATATAGAGAGATTGACCAGACCAGACCATCTATATAGAGAGATAGACCAGACCAGACCCATCTATATAGAGAGATAGACCAGACCAGCGCCATCTATATAGAGAGATAGACCGGACCAGACCATCTATATAGAGAGATAGACCAGACCAGACCCATCTATATAGAGAGATAGACCAGACCCATCTACATAGAGAGATAGACCAGACCAGACCCATCTACATAGAGAGATAGACCAGACCAGACCCATCTATATAGAGAGTTAGACCAGACCAGACCAGACCATCTATATAGAGAGATAGACCAGACCAGACCCATCTACATAGAGAGATAGACCAGACCAGACGAGACCCATCTATATAGAGAGATAGACCAGACCAGACCAGACCAGACCCATCAATATAGAGAGATAGACAAGACCAGACCAGACCCATCTATATAGAGAGATAGACCAGACCAGACCAATCTATATAGAGAGATAGACCAGACCAGACCCATCTATATAGAGAGATAGACCAGACCAGACCCATCTATATAGAGAGATAGACCAGACCAGACCAGACCAGACCCATCTATATAGAGAGATAGACCAGACCAGACCAGACCCATCTATATAGAGAGATAGACCAGACCAGACCCATCTATATAGAGAGATAGACCAGACCAGACCCATCTATATAGAGAGATAGACCAGACCAGACCCATCTATATAGAGAGTTAGACCAGACCAGACCCATCTATATAGAGAGATAGACCAGACCAGACCAGACCAGACCAGACCCATCTATATAGAGAGATAGACCAGACCAGACCCATCTATATAGAGAGATAGACCAGACCAGACCCATCTAGATAGAGAGATAGACCAGACCAGACCCATCTACATAGAGAGTTAGACCAGACCAGACCCATCTATATAGAGAGTTAGACCAGACCCATCTATATAGAGAGATAGACCAGACCCATCTATATACAGAGTTAGACCAGACCCATCTATATAGAGAGATAGACCAGACCAGACCCATCTACATAGAGAGTTAGACCAGACCAGACCCATCTATATAGAGAGATAGACCAGACCAGACCCATCTATATAGAGAGTTAGACCAGACCAGACCCATCTATATAGAGAGATAGACCAGACCAGACCCATCTATATAGAGAGTTAGACCAGACCAGACCCATCTACATAGAGAGATAGACCAGACCAGACCCATCTATATAGAGAGATAGACCAGACCCATCTATATAGAGAGATAGACCAGACCAGACCCATCTATATAGAGAGATAGACCAGACCAGACCCATCTATATAGAGCGATAGACCAGACCAGACCCATCTATATAGAGCGATAGACCAGACCAGACCCATCTATATAGAGAGATAGACCAGACCAGACCCATCTATATAGAGAGATAGACCAGACCCATCTATATAGAGAGATAGACCAGACCAGACCCATCTATATAGAGAGATAGACCAGACCAGACCAGACCCATCTATATAGAGAGATAGACCAGACCAGACCCATCTATATAGAGAGATAGACCAGACCAGACCAGACCAGACCCATCTATATAGAGAGATAGACCAGACCAGACCAGACCCATCTATATAGAGAGATAGACCAGACCAGACCCATCTACATAGAGAGATAGACCAGACCAGACCAGACCCATCTATATAGAGAGATAGACCAGACCAGACCAGACCCATCTATATAGAGAGATAGACCAGACCAGACCAGACCCATCTATATAGAGAGTTAGACCAGACCAGACCCATCTATATAGAGAGATAGACCAGACCAGACCAGACCCATCTATAATGAGAGATAGACCAGACCAGACCCATCTATATAGAGAGATAGACCAGACCAGACCAGACCCATCTATATAGAGAGATAGACCAGACCAGACCCATCTACATAGAGAGATAGACCAGACCCGACCCATCTATATAGAGAGATAGACCAGACCAGACCAGAGGCATCTTATATAGAGAGATAGACCAGACCAGACCCATCTACATAGAGAGATAGACCAGACCAGACCAGACCAGACCAGACCCATCTACATAGAGAGATAGACCAGACCAGACCAGACCAGACCAGACCAGACCCATCTACATAGAGAGATAGACCAGACCAGACCAGACCCATCTACATAGAGAGATAGACCAGACCAGACCAGACCCATCTATATAGAGAGATAGACCAGACCAGACCCATCTATATAGAGAGATAGACCAGACCAGACCCATCTACATAGAGAGATAGACCAGACCAGACCCATCTATATAGAGAGATAGACCAGACCAGACCAGACCAGACCCATATATTTAGAGAGTTAGACCAGACCAGACCAGACCCATCTATATAGAGAGATAGACCAGACCAGACCCATCTATATAGAGAGATAGACCAGACCAGACCAGACCCATCTATATAGAGAGATAGACCAGACCAGACCCATCTATATAGAGAGATAGACCAGACCAGACCCATCTATATAGAGAGATAGACCAGACCAGACCCATCTATATAGAGAGATAGACCAGACCAGACCCATCTACATAGAGAGATAGACCAGACCAGACCCATCTATATAGAGAGATAGACCAGACCAGACCAGACCAGACCCATATATTTAGAGAGTTAGACCAGACCAGACCAGACCCATCTATATAGAGAGATAGACCAGACCAGACCCATCTATATAGAGAGATAGACCAGGCCAGACCAGACCCATCTATATAGAGAGATAGACCAGACCAGACCCATCTATATAGAGAGATAGACCAGACCAGACCCATCTATATAGAGAGATAGACCAGACCAGACCCATCTATATAAAGAGATTGACCAGACCAGACCCATCTATATAGAGAGATAGACCAGACCAGACCCATCTATATAGAGAGATAGACCAGACCAGACTCATCTACATAGAGAGATAGACCAGACCAGACCCATCTATATAGAGAGATAGACCAGACCAGAGCCATCATATAGAGAGTTAGACCAGACCAGACCAGACCAGACCAGACCCATCTACATAGAGAGTTAGACCAGACCAGACCCATCTACATAGAGAGATAGACCAGACCAGACCCATCTACATAGAGAGATAGACCAGACCAGACCCATCTATATAGAGAGATAGACCAGACCAGACCCATCTATATAGAGAGATAGACCGGACCAGACCAATCTATATAGAGAGATAGACCAGACCAGAGCCATCTATATAGAGAGTTAGACCAGACCAGAACCATCTACATAGAGAGTTAGACCAGACCAGACCCATCTATATAGCGAGTTAGACCAGACCCATCTACATAGAGAGTTAGACCAGACCAGACCCATCTATATAGCGAGTTAGACCAGACCAGACCCATCTATATAGAGAGATAGACCAGACCAGACCAGACCCATCTATATAGAGAGATAGACCTGACCAGACCAGACCATCTATATAGAGAGTTAGACCAGACCAGACCCATCTATATAGAGAGATAGACCAGACCAGACCAGACCATCTATATAGAGAGTTAGACCAGACCAGACCAATCTATATAGAGATATAGACCAAACCAGACCAGACCCATCTATATAGAGAGTTAGACCAGACCAGACCCATCTACATAGAGAGATAGACCAGACCCATCTATATAGAGAGATAGACCAGACCAGAACCATCTATATAGAGAGTTAGACCAGACCAGACCCATCTACATAGAGAGTTAGACCAGACCCATCTATATAGAGAGATAGACCAGACCAGAACCATCTATATAGAGAGATAGACCAGACCAGACCCATCTATATAGAGAGTTAGACCAGACCAGACCCATCTATATAGAGAGTTAGACCAGACCAGAGACATCTACATAGAGAGATAGACCAGACCAGACCAGACCAGACCCATCTACATAGAGAGATAGACCAGACCAGACCAGACCAGACCCATCTACATAGAGAGATAGACCAGACCAGACCAGACCAGACCCATCTATATAGAGAGATAGACCAGACCAGACCAGACCAGAGCCATCTATATAGAGAGATAAACCAGACCAGAGCCATCTATATAGAGAGATAGACCAGACCAGACCAGAACCATCTATATAGAGAGTTAGACCAGAGCCATCTATATACAGAGTTAGACCAGACCAGACCAGACCATCTATATAGAGAGATAGACCAGACCAGACCCATCTATATAGAGAGATAGACCAGACCAGACCCATCTACATAGAGAGATAGACCAGACCAGACCCATCTATATAGAGAGTTAGACCAGACCAGACCATCTATATAGAGAGATAGACCAGACCAGACCAGACCAGAGCCATCTACATAGAGAGATAGACCAGACCAGACCCATCTACATGGAGAGATAGACCAGACCAGACCCATCTATATAGAGAGATAGACCAGACCCATCTATATAGAGAGATAGACCAGACCAGACCAGACCAGACCAGACCCATCTATAGAGAGAGATAGACCAGACCAGACCCATCTATATAGAGAGATAGACCAGACCAGCGCCATCTATATAGAGAGATAGACCGGACCAGACCATCTATATAGAGAGATAGACCAGACCAGACCCATCTATATAGAGAGATAGACCAGACCCATCTACATAGAGAGATAGACCAGACCAGACCAATCTATATAGAGAGATAGACCAGACCAGACCATCTATATAGAGAGATAGACCAGACCAGACCCATCTATATAGAGAGATAGACCAGACCAGCGCCATCTATATAGAGAGATAGACCGGACCAGACCATCTATATAGAGAGATAGACCAGACCAGACCCATCTATATAGAGAGATAGACCAGACCCATCTACATAGAGAGATAGACCAGACCAGACCCATCTACATAGAGAGATAGACCAGACCAGACCCATCTATATAGAGAGTTAGACCAGACCAGACCAGACCATCTATATAGAGAGATAGACCAGACCAGACCCATCTACATAGAGAGATAGACCAGACCAGACGAGACCCATCTATATAGAGAGATAGACCAGACCAGACCAGACCAGACCCATCAATATAGAGAGATAGACAAGACCAGACCAGACCCATCTATATAGAGAGATAGACCAGACCAGACCAATCTATATAGAGAGATAGACCAGACCAGACCCATCTATATAGAGAGATAGACCAGACCAGACCCATCTATATAGAGAGATAGACCAGACCAGACCAGACCAGACCCATCTATATAGAGAGATAGACCAGACCAGACCAGACCCATCTATATAGAGAGATAGACCAGACCAGACCCATCTATATAGAGAGATAGACCAGACCAGACCCATCTATATAGAGAGATAGACCAGACCAGACCCATCTATATAGAGAGTTAGACCAGACCAGACCCATCTATATAGAGAGATAGACCAGACCAGACCAGACCAGACCAGACCCATCTATATAGAGAGATAGACCAGACCAGACCCATCTATATAGAGAGATAGACCAGACCAGACCCATCTAGATAGAGAGATAGACCAGACCAGACCCATCTACATAGAGAGTTAGACCAGACCAGACCCATCTATATAGAGAGTTAGACCAGACCCATCTATATAGAGAGATAGACCAGACCCATCTATATACAGAGTTAGACCAGACCCATCTATATAGAGAGATAGACCAGACCAGACCCATCTACATAGAGAGTTAGACCAGACCAGACCCATCTATATAGAGAGATAGACCAGACCAGACCCATCTATATAGAGAGTTAGACCAGACCAGACCCATCTATATAGAGAGATAGACCAGACCAGACCCATCTATATAGAGAGTTAGACCAGACCAGACCCATCTACATAGAGAGATAGACCAGACCAGACCCATCTATATAGAGAGATAGACCAGACCCATCTATATAGAGAGATAGACCAGACCAGACCCATCTATATAGAGAGATAGACCAGACCAGACCCATCTATATAGAGCGATAGACCAGACCAGACCCATCTATATAGAGCGATAGACCAGACCAGACCCATCTATATAGAGAGATAGACCAGACCAGACCCATCTATATAGAGAGATAGACCAGACCCATCTATATAGAGAGATAGACCAGACCAGACCCATCTATATAGAGAGATAGACCAGACCAGACCAGACCCATCTATATAGAGAGATAGACCAGACCAGACCCATCTATATAGAGAGATAGACCAGACCAGACCAGACCAGACCCATCTATATAGAGAGATAGACCAGACCAGACCAGACCCATCTATATAGAGAGATAGACCAGACCAGACCCATCTACATAGAGAGATAGACCAGACCAGACCAGACCCATCTATATAGAGAGATAGACCAGACCAGACCAGACCCATCTATATAGAGAGATAGACCAGACCAGACCAGACCCATCTATATAGAGAGTTAGACCAGACCAGACCCATCTATATAGAGAGATAGACCAGACCAGACCAGACCCATCTATAATGAGAGATAGACCAGACCAGACCCATCTATATAGAGAGATAGACCAGACCAGACCAGACCCATCTATATAGAGAGATAGACCAGACCAGACCCATCTACATAGAGAGATAGACCAGACCCGACCCATCTATATAGAGAGATAGACCAGACCAGACCAGAGGCATCTTATATAGAGAGATAGACCAGACCAGACCCATCTACATAGAGAGATAGACCAGACCAGACCAGACCAGACCAGACCAGACCCATCTACATAGAGAGATAGACCAGACCAGACCAGACCAGACCAGACCAGACCCATCTACATAGAGAGATAGACCAGACCAGACCAGACCCATCTACATAGAGAGATAGACCAGACCAGACCAGACCCATCTATATAGAGAGATAGACCAGACCAGACCCATCTATATAGAGAGATAGACCAGACCAGACCCATCTACATAGAGAGATAGACCAGACCAGACCCATCTATATAGAGAGATAGACCAGACCAGACCAGACCAGACCCATATATTTAGAGAGTTAGACCAGACCAGACCAGACCCATCTATATAGAGAGATAGACCAGACCAGACCCATCTATATAGAGAGATAGACCAGACCAGACCAGACCCATCTATATAGAGAGATAGACCAGACCAGACCCATCTATATAGAGAGATAGACCAGACCAGACCCATCTATATAGAGAGATAGACCAGACCAGACCCATCTATATAGAGAGATAGACCAGACCAGACCCATCTACATAGAGAGATAGACCAGACCAGACCCATCTATATAGAGAGATAGACCAGACCAGACCAGACCAGACCCATATATTTAGAGAGTTAGACCAGACCAGACCAGACCCATCTATATAGAGAGATAGACCAGACCAGACCCATCTATATAGAGAGATAGACCAGGCCAGACCAGACCCATCTATATAGAGAGATAGACCAGACCAGACCCATCTATATAGAGAGATAGACCAGACCAGACCCATCTATATAGAGAGATAGACCAGACCAGACCCATCTATATAAAGAGATTGACCAGACCAGACCCATCTATATAGAGAGATAGACCAGACCAGACCCATCTATATAGAGAGATAGACCAGACCAGACCCATCTACATAGAGAGATAGACCAGACCAGACCCATCTATATAGAGAGATAGACCAGACCAGAGCCATCATATAGAGAGTTAGACCAGACCAGACCAGACCAGACCAGACCCATCTACATAGAGAGTTAGACCAGACCAGACCCATCTACATAGAGAGATAGACCAGACCAGACCCATCTACATAGAGAGATAGACCAGACCAGACCCATCTATATAGAGAGATAGACCAGACCAGACCCATCTATATAGAGAGATAGACCGGACCAGACCAATCTATATAGAGAGATAGACCAGACCAGAGCCATCTATATAGAGAGTTAGACCAGACCAGAACCATCTACATAGAGAGTTAGACCAGACCAGACCCATCTATATAGCGAGTTAGACCAGACCCATCTACATAGAGAGTTAGACCAGACCAGACCCATCTATATAGCGAGTTAGACCAGACCCATCTACATAGAGAGTTAGACCAGACCAGAGCTATCTATATAGAGAGATAGACCAGACCCATCTACATTAGAGAGATAGACCAGACCAGACCCATCTATATAGAGAGTTAGACCAGACCAGACCAGACCAGACCCATCTACATAGAGAGTTAGACCAGACCAGACCCATCTATATAGAGAGATAGACCAGACCAGACCCATCTATATAGAGAGATAGACCAGACCAGACCCATCTATATAGAGAGATAGACCAGACCAGAGCCATCTATATAGAGAGTTAGACCAGACCAGAACCATCTACATAGAGAGTTAGACCAGACCAGACCCATCTATATAGCGAGTTAGACCAGACCCATCTACATAGAGAGTTAGACCAGACCAGACCCATCTATATAGCGAGTTAGACCAGACCCATCTACATAGAGAGTTAGACCAGACCAGAGCTATCTATATAGAGAGATAGACCAGACCCATCTACATTAGAGAGATAGACCAGACCAGACCCATCTATATAGAGAGTTAGACCAGACCAGACCAGACCAGACCCATCTACATAGAGAGTTAGACCAGACCAGACCCATCTATATAGAGAGATAGACCAGACCAGACCCATCTATATAGAGAGATAGACCAGACCAGACCCATCTATATAGAGAGATAGACCAGACCAGACCAGACCACAGACATAGAGACTAAGTCCACAAAATATGAAGAACACCTACCTAGTATTGAGTTGCTCCACCCCCTTTTACCCTCAGAACAGACTCAATTCATCGGGCACGGACTCTACAAGTGTTGAACGTGTTCCACAGGGATACTGGCCCATGTTGACTCCAATTCTTCCCACAGTTGTGTCAAGTTGGCTGGATGTCCTTTGGGTGGTGGGCCATTCTTGATACCCACAGGAAACTGTTGAGCATTAAAAACCCAGCAGCGTTGCAGTTCTTGACACAGTTCTTGTAGCTACTACCATACCCCGTTCAAAGGCACTTAAATCTGTTGTCTTGCCCAGTCACACATACACAATCCGTCTCTGTTGTCTCCTACACTTCATCTACACTGATTGTAGTGGATTTAACAGGTGACATCAATACGGGATCATAGCTTTCACTTGGATTCAACTGGTCTTGGACAGAGCAGGTGTTCCTGATGTTACTCCCTGTAGATAGAGTTAGGCTATAAGCATCACTTTCTCCTCCACAACTGTTGCTACGTGGTGAATTACCACTTCCGTGGTGCGCTGTTTATTTCTGACACTTTTCTAAACCCATGTAGATGTCCAGAGACAGCAGATATGCAATTTGTTGACATTACAACACCGTAAAGAATTGGATACACATTAGCCTGAAGGATAATCTATATAAACATCAGTTGAAGTCCCTGCTTTGTTTTGTTTGTTTACAGAACTGTCAGAGGCCCTGTATTATTACCTCACCAACATTCTAAAACCTGGCCTCTGTCTGTCTGTCTGTCTGTCTGTCTGTCTGTCTGTCTGTCTGTCTGTCTGTCTGTCTGTCTGTCTGTCTGTCTGTCTGTCTGTCTGTCTGTCTGTCTGTCTGTCTGTCTGTCTGTCTGTCTGTCTGTCTGTCTGTCTGTCTGTCTGTCTGTCTGTCTGTCTGTCTGTCTGTCTGTCTGTCTGTCTGTCTGTCTGTCTGTCTGTCTGTCTGTCTGTCTGTCTGTCTGTCTGTCTGTCTGTCTGTCTGTCTGTCTGTCTGTCTGTCTCTCTCTCTCTCTCTCTCTCTCTCTCTCTCTCTCTCTCTCTCTCTCTCTCTCTCTCTCTCTCTCTCCTCTCTCTCTCTCTCTCTCTCTCTCTCTCTCTCTCTCTCTCTCTCTCTCTCTCTCTCTCTCTCTCTCTCTCTCTCTCTCTCTCTCTCTCTCTCTCTCTCTCTCTCTCTCTCTCTCTCTCTCTCTCTCTCTCTCTCTCTCTCTAAAACACACACACAAGCACACAGAATCACATATGTTCCAACTCTGACTCGGGATGTATACGTCTGTTTACTATTAATCACTTAACTACATCCTCCCTCCCACACACTGCTCTCAATCCCACACAAAGACATCCCACATGGCCAGAGATAGAGAGAGCCCCCAGGATGGGACCTAATGTTCCCACACTCCCTCCCATGTTCCCAGGATGTCTCCCAGGGAGAGATATGGATCACTCTGGCCTGGAGGGAGAATTTCAAGTTTGGGAATTCTGTGTGAGATTCCACCCCCCCCCCCCCCCCCCCCCACCCATACACACATGCTTGTACAAAAACAGGCAGACAAACAGGCAGTCCTACAGGGAGACCATCAGGCAGACCATCAGTAAGACCAACAGTAAGACCAACAGGCAGACCTACAGGCAGACCAACAGGCAGACCTACATGCAGACCAACAGTAAGACCAACAGGCAGACCAACAGGCAGACCAACAGGCAGACCAACAGGCAGACCAACAGGCAGACCAACAGGCAGACCAACAGGCAAACCATCAGTAAGACCATCAGGCAGACCATCAGTAAGACCAACAGGCAGACCAACAGGTAGACCTACAGGCAGACCAACAGGCATACAAACAGGCAAACCAACAGGCATACCAACAGGCAGACCATCAGGCAGGCCAACAGGCAGAGCTACAGGCAGACCATCAGTAAGACCATCAGGCAGACCAACAGGCATACCAACAGGCAGACCATCAGGCAGACCAACAGGCAGACCAACAGGCAGACCAACAGGCAGACCAACAGGCAGACCTACAGGCAGACCAACAGGCAGACCATCAGGCAGACCGTCAGGCAGACCATCAGGCAGACCATCAGGCAGACCAACAGGCATACCAACAGGCAGACCATCAGGCAGACCAACAGGCAGACCAACAGGCAGACCAACAGGCAGACCATCAGGCAGACCATCAGGCAGACCATCAGGCAGACCAACAGGCAGACCAACAAGCAGACCAACAGGCAGACCAACAGGCAGACCATCAGGCAGACCAACAGGCAGACCATCAGGCAGACCATCAGGCAGACCATCAGGCAGACCAACAGGCAGACCAACAGGCAGACCATCAGGCAGACCAACAGGCAGACCAACAGGCAGACCATCAGGCAGATGTATAAGACAGTGAATGAGACATTGCGGTCTTATCGCTCTAGATCAGGAATCATCAACTACTGTAGTTTCAGTCTAGGGGTGATTTCTTCTAGAGCAGATGGTTAGGGGGCCGGAACATAATTACAAATCATTTGTACACTTCAAATTGACCGCAAGAAGATATACAAATATAAAACGTCATCATTTATAACCTTGCTTACATTTGTATACGATCACGTCTCTCTATTATGCGTGGGAGTACTTAGGAACAAATTTCCAAAATTAAAATCACTTGGAGAACATTTCCTGTTTTTTTTACATTATTTTATGTTCCACAATAAAACATATTAATACATATATATATAATGTGAACATGTAATTGAGCCCTGACCTCACTGCAGTGCTTGATGGGGTTTCAGGAGGTCAGGGCTTTCCATGGGGATGGTTAAGACATGAAGCTATCAGGAACATCTAATGTCCCAGCCCCTTCACTATGGGCAGGCAGGCATTTTGTCATTTCAGATTAGACTTTTATTCTTTGGCGTCTTGTAGGTCCCTGGTATAGTGCACTGTCTCTGTTTGCCATGAACAGTTACTTCTAATCAAATTACAAGTGTACAACACAGAGAGAATTTGGCCAAATAGACATTTAAAATGTTCTAACCTATAAGATGAACAATGAAGGTCTGTTGAGAGTCCCATTCCACAGAGCATCAGTGATCCAATAACAAACTGTAATTGAGCCAGGTCTACCACATGACGTTCAGCATTCCTTGGGGACTGTGGCTGATCTGGTCTCAGTGTTCTCATGGAATGGACAAGCATCCTTCATGAGAGAATAAAAAGGCTTTTTACACATAACACCCACCATGCGTTCAAGACAGACGTATCAGTCAATAGAAGAAGTGAAGTTCGCTCTCAAAGTGACTGCATGGGAAGGACAACCCTTCTTCAATCATCCTTGATTAGGGTATGAGGGAAATCTTAGTGAGCATAGAACACATTTTATATCTGCCAGACAGATAGACGGACAGGTTAATATCTCAACTGAAGAACCTCATTAAATATCTTGTCTGAGGAACCTGGTTTAAATATCTTGACTGATAAACCTGGTTTAAGTGTATTGACAGAATAAACTGTTTAAATATCTTAAATGAAGGAACCTGGTTTAAATGTATTGACTGAAGAATCTGGTTTAAATGTCTTGACTGAAGAACCTGGTTTAAATATCTTGACTGAAGAACCTGGTTTATAAAGTGAGATAAAC